>NW_022148376.1:0-25000 GCF_901933205.1 Camarhynchus parvulus
ATTTTGTCCAATGGCACACAGAACATGGGACAGGTGAGAAAGACGGTGGGATCAGTGAGTATTGCACCTTACCAAGACAGGAGTTGCATTCCAGTAAGGAACTTCTCGTTCCACCATTTTGATGCCCACGATTCCCAAAGACCATATGTCCACTTTGGGGCCATATGGTTGACCTGTCACCACTTCAGGCGCCAGCCACCCAGAAGTGCCGGCCACGGAGCTCCGTCTGCTCTGCTCAGGGGTGAGATGAGCAAAGAGGCCAAAGTCAGCTGTGGAGAAAACAAGAAACCATGATAGCCAGCTCCAATTAGGAAACCAAGCAAAAGAATTCCCCACTCTCAGGCTAAGAATGTGCTGTTGAATCTCCTGGAGAATTGTCCACACTGGATTTCCTTGGGGCTTTAGCCAAGTGATTATGGAATTGGCCACTTCCAAAAAAACCCAGGTTTTTTGAAGCTGCTCACAGCAGTGAACTTTATTCCCCTGAAGCTTTAGATTGTAGCTCCCTCTGTCTGGAAGGGACACACACCGAGCAACGCCACTCTTGAGTGCTTGTGGTTCCTTATACCTCTGTGCACGTTGCAACTGTGCCTTCAGCTCGCAGCGGGTGTCCCTGCACTGCCACCAGCATCATTTTTGGGGAGCTGGTAGTCACTCCAAGCAGCCCCACACCCACATCCCTGGAATGCTGCACCTGACCAAGAATATACTGATCGAGTTTGACAGAACTGTCAGTTCTGAGAAGGACATTCTCACTCTTCACATCTCAATGTATCATGTGGTTTGAGTGGAGAAAAGAAAGTCCCTGCAGGCACTGAGAGAGGAAACACAAAGACAGCTTCTTCCTTCATCTCGGGCATCACTTTCTAAACTGTGCAGTTTCAATCCTGACCACAGAGTATTTCCTTCAGCAAACTCTTGGAAAGAAATGTTCCTGAGAACTGTTACCTCACAGCTATCAGAGAGTAGGTTGCTCTTTCAGGCAAGCAAGATTCTTCCCCTTTTATTAGTGTGGCTGTATGATTTAGAGATATACAAAAATGCTAAAGAAATTAACACAGAAGCGTTCCACACTTGGGTGACAAGAAGACCTTCAAGGTCCTGTTTCTTGAGGCAGGCAAGACCTCAGCAACATGGAGGTGTCTCTGACAATGCCTTCTGAGCCCACTCACAAATTCTGAGCAGCACTGAGAGATGGGACAATCTATCTCCAGTGTGAACATCTTTGCAGCTGGCCTGACTTCACACTGGATAGACATTCCACCAGAAAAACACCTGGCCCATGATTATGCAGAAGTAACTGTGGTTGGACTCACCCGCTGCCAATGTGTTCCAGCTCAGTGTATTTCATCCAGGGATTTTCAATGGGGTTCACCAATTTCCCTGAGGGAAACAAAATGCAAGATGCTGACTTTAAAGCAGAGATCCCAGTTTCCAGGAGACACAAAAGGCAGCCCCCGTGCCTGGAGCTCTGAGCCCATTGTGGTCAGCTGGGTAACAACAACAACAACCAGGCAGACAGCTCTGCAGCACAGGTGGCCAGCACAGAGACTGATTTTCTACAGCATGTCCCTAAATGTCCCCTGTAGAAGATTTTGTAGACAGTTAGTTAGCTGAGAAAAGCCATGTCGACATAATACCAATGAATAAGCAAGAGATAGACAAGTATAAGAGTCAGCAGTCAGTGTCTGTATAAAGCAAAAGACACTGCGCCCTTAGTGCAACATTAAGATGTAAGAGAGAGGCTTTAGCCAAAATATGAAGAAAAGTTTCAATAGAGTAGCCATAAGAATGCAGAAGTAAGCGTAGTTGACTGATAAGTAACTAACCAATTGTGAGCTCGCCTTTGCAATATGCATTAGCTTCATTAACACCAATATAAATATGTATGCCTATCAATAAAGTTTGAGTCTTGCTGATCATTCGTATCGAGTGCCGCATTTCTCCCGCCAATATTTTCTCCACAGTCCCCATGACCCCGACGTGATCCCTGTAACGGCAACCACGGTGGATTGGTGTAGGAGTTCGGGTCCTTTGCAGCAAGGACGGCAAATAAGCACCGCTGAAAAAGCGAAAGGTGCCGTGCCCTGGGTGACCTCATCGGAGAGCCTGGCCGATACGTGCTGCCAAGACCTTGTGAAGCTGCAACAGTGCGCTGACTTTATCAAAAATGGAAATAGAAAGGCAAGCAGCATATGATTTATTTACTTGCTTTTTAAAAAAGCGTCAGGTTAAGGGCATAGATTTGCAGAAAGAGCTTCCTTCATTGTTAGAGTATGGGTGTGCACAGGGATTTTTTCAAAATCCTCATACAGTACATGAATTAACAGAGTGGCGTAAATTTGGGGATATATTGTGGGATGCAGCTTTAGATGATGATAAATTAGCAAAAAAGATGGGAAAGTTATGGCGAGTCGTGCATAATGAGTTGTTACAATATCAGGCAGAAAAGAAGGCTGCACAGCAAGCTAGTATGGCACAGGATAGGAATAAAGGTTATGGGGATAGGTCTGATTGCCCGTTGCCCCCTGCCACATCTACAGTCATTTTACCACCAACAGCGGCTCCTCCTTCAAGCAGCAGCTCCCCCCACCGCGGGTGCTGTAACAGCACCGTCTGCACCGCCTGTGCCATGGCCAAACTCTCCCCCTCCTTCTCCTAATGAGCCGACCTCTAGGGCAAGGAATGACCTAGCGGGGGCCATTGCAAGGGGGAGAAGGGAGGCGTGGGCAGTGGTAGCAAAAGAAATCATGGACTCGGGGGATAGCGAGGCTATAACAGCTGCTATGGATGTTGCCTGTCCGGTTATATTTACACCGCTGGCAGGGGGTGGTTTGCAAGCAACAATTACTGCGCTAGACTGGAAGCTGTTGTCGCAATTACGGTCCACAGTTAGTCAGTTTGGAGTGACCAGTGAGCCTACGAAGCAAATGCTTGATTATATCTGGGGGACTCAGGTGTTACTGCCGGCTGATTGTAGAAGAATAGTGAAGCTTATCTTTACTCAACATCAGCAGCTTTTGTTTCATGCACACTAGCAAGCATTCTGTCAGGAATGCATAGCGGTGGTGAGGCAACCAGGCGACCCATTACACGGAATTACCCTAGACGAGTTAATGGGTTCAGGACCTTTTCTTCACACAGAAGCGCAGGCGTTAATTAGTCCCGATAAGTGTCGAGAGGCTATGCGCCTGGTGCGATTGGCTATAGACAGGATCAAAGAGCCAGGAGGAATTCCTTCTTACATGGGAATAAAACAAGGAAGGGATGAGTCATCTGGATCTTTTATAGATAAGGCAGCCGCTGCTATTGAAAGGGCAAGAGTCCCTGATTACATGAAGAGTATTTTGTTAAAACAGTGCGCACTCCAAAATTGTAATCAGGCTACAAGGAATGTATTAAATACCTTAGGAGCTAATTGGTCTATAGAGGAAGCATTAGAACGATTGGCAAATATGCCCATAGGAAATCAAGCAATGTTAGTAGAAGCTATAAAGGAATTCGGAATAGGATTACAAAAACAGGCAGCCGCCGCACCCAGACACAAGTAGCTGCTGTCAACGCCTCAGCCCAGCCTCCCGTCAACCAGCCACTACCTCTCTTCAACCAGCCACAGCCTCCCTTCAACCAGCCACCGCCGAGAGCCTCGAGATAGACGTGGCATCATCAGTAGCTGTGACATTGATGACCACCCAGCCGGAAAATGTTCCAACTGGAATAAAGGGGCCAATCATCATTGATGGACAACCTATGAGAGCTTTGCTTTTGGGACAGTCATCGGCTACCATGCTGAGATTATTTGTTTTACCTAGAGTAATAGACGCTGATTTTACAGGAGAAATTTGTGTTATGGTATATACTCCTTTTCCACCAATACAAATCGAGAAAGGACAAAAGATAGCACAATTGGTTCCACTGGAGCAAATGACTAAATCATTGCCTCCTCCTCATTCACAGTCGAGGGGGGAACGAAGTTTTAGTTCCACTGGAAGACTCACTTTATTAACAATGAATTTGAATGATCGGCCAAAGCGCGCTGTAATAATAGAATACCAGGGTGGAAAGCAAACCTTGGAAAGATTATTGGACACTAGTGCAGATTCCAGCATTATTAGTCCGGATTGTTGGCCTTGTAACTGGCCATTACAGTCAACCACAGCGACAGTTACCAGGGTTGGAGGTTTAACACTTGCAAGAAAGTCACCTATGTTGTCTGTAACTATTGATAGAAAAACTTTATAGACTGTTTTTTCAATTGTACCTTTACCCCCTACTGTGCAGTGCCTTATTGGTCGGGACATTTTAGCTCAAATGGGTGTGGTGTTGACAAATGAGCACCCTTTAGGTTAATGGCCATTGCTTAGACTTTCCCAATCCCATTAACCTGGACAACTAGTACACCGGTATGAGTTGAACAATGGCCTTTGAAAAGGGAAAGTCTGGAGCAAGCACATTTATTAGTGCAAGAACAGTATAAAAAAGGACATCTACAGCTTTCTATTAGTCCCTAGAATACCCCTATCTTTGTTATTAAAAAGAAGTCCGGGAAATATCATTTGTTACATGATTTACGGGCTGTAAATGAACAAATGGAACCTATGAGAGCCTTACAACCAGGTTTACCTAACCCAGCTATGTTGCCAAAAGACTGGCCATTATTGATTATAGACATTAAAGACTGCTTTTTTACTATTGCACTTCATCCTCAAGATATTCAGAGATTTGCCTTTACCTTACCACTTAACCTCCCCATACAGCTAACAGTTTGGTGTGGATCTAAATTTTTATTGAGTGCACTTACTCAGCAAAACAGAAAAACAGGGGAGGTGTGGGCCTTGGAATGGATATCTCCTCCACTTCAACAGCATAAAACCCTTCTTTAAAAAAATCAAAATTTTAGCTGATTTGATTAAGAAGGGTCGTGAACGGACGGTACAGGTTACGGGAAAGGAGCCTGATCAGATACGGATACCAATGAAGAAGGATACATTGACCTGGTACCTGATAAACAGTATGGAATTACAAAAAGCATTGTTGAGAGCCGGAAGTGTGATTGCCACTGATGATATTCCCAATATACCATTGAATTGGATAGGGCAGTGGGGTTAGATTCAATGCCCAAAAAGATCACAGAAACCCCTGTCAGATGCTATAACAACCTACACGGATGCAGGAAGGAAATCCAGAACTGCTGCTGTAACTTGGCAGGAAAAGGGACAATGGCATCATCAGATTCTCCAGGCTTCGGAGTTGGATACTTTACAAACAATAGAGTTGTTGGCTGTTGTTTGGGCCATGATGCATTTTTCTAGGCCTCTTAACATAGTGACAGATTCTTTGTATGTTGCAGGAGTGTGTGAACGAATAGAAGATGCCTCTATAAAAGAGGTTCTAAATAAGAAGTTACATGAGCTGTTTATACAGCTACAGAGATCCCAAAACAGGACAATGGCAAGGCCCTGCTAAGGTGTTATACTGGGGCCGTGGATATCTTTGTGTTTCTACCCCTACAGGATCCTTATGGGTACCTGCTAAGTGGACCAAGGCAGATGTGTTAAATGGAACAAGACCCTCGTCGGCTGAGTGAGGAAGACCTTCGGCGAGTAGAGACGAAGCTGTTGATCATCCTTCGACCAATATTACTTAAATTGAAAGGACAATGTAGTTATGCCATTGATCGAGCAGTTGATCAGTGCAGATCTTTCAATGATATATTAAGCTTGCGTTTGGTGCTTTCTGCATATGAATTTAGAGGGCCTAAGAATCTAGCTTGTATCAAATGTCAAGATAGACACTATGCTGCATAGATATTGCTTTTTTGCGGGGGTTGTCAACAAACTAAGTGGGTACACCAGTCTCATATACCTAAATTGTGGTGCCAGAGTTGTAGATTTTATTGGCAGTTTAACTCCTAGCAAAGAGATCTTCAAAACTTTACAGGGTTACCTGGTCGTCAAGAGTTACAGTTGTATGAATCACCAGAACAAAAAATTCTTGCATGGTATAGGTGAGAATTCCAGCACTTAATTGAATACATTTTAGGGCAATCTTGGTCATGTATTTTACAGTCTAAGTGTGGTTAGAATATTCCTCTATCACAAACAACTGTAATAGGTCCAATTTTGAGAGATCAAGATCCAAACCAAGCATTGAAAGATTGTATAAGAGACCTAAAGAGATTAAATCTGAGCAGACCAAAGAGGAATAAGAGGAAAAGAAAGAAAAAATATCCTTAGAAACATGTCTGAGTGGTTCAGAGCAGCGTCTGGAAAAGTCAAAGTGATGTGCCAGACTTATGCTGCTGTTTTACTAATTTTCATTCTCTCCATGGACAGTGCAGACGCTGCCGGAAGAGTGAAAGCCCATCAAGCATGGGTCCCACTTCAGCCCAAAACTAATATTTGGGTCACCCTAGCAAACTTAACTAATCAGGAAGCTATTTGCCTGTCATTATCTTCTCCCGGTAACCCATTTACAACCTGTTTAGTTGGGCTACCAGCAGATCCCTAGCCATGCCCTTCGAATGTACCCACCTGCAAGACCAACAATGCTAAAGCAAGTGTAGACAGCTAAGATCAATGAGTTTCCTATTTTCCCTTAGCACCGCAAGAACCTCAAGAGTTAGAGCTGTTAAAGCTGTTAAGTTCAGTGATAGTAGATGCATGTCTTAATTTTAATCACAGAAGCCAGCTTCCAGCCAAGAACCATTCTACTACTGTAACTTCTAGCATAGCTATTTACCGTAATGCAACAGCCTAGTGCAATTATACTACAAAGACAGTGTCAATCTCATCAAATGACCCTATTCAATTGCCAGCAGGTTACTTTTTAATTTGTGGGGACTGTGCTTGGACCAGTGTCCCATCGATGCTGCGTGGGGGGCCATGTACAATTAGACGGCTGTCTCTTCTCACACCCAATATGTCCATGATACTAAATATGAGCCACCGCTGTCATCGAAGTAAAAGAATGACTCATGCATTTACTGCTGATTGCAAAGATGATGTGAAGTTTTAGTCCCCAGAAGCTATAGTTGCAGCATCTTTTTTAACTCCAAGAGTAGCAGCGGCAGGTGCTCATGCCACCCTAAACAAATTGAGATGCTGGCTTGCTAAGCAAACAAATGCCACCTCTTTAGCAATTTCTAGCCTTTTGCTTGATGTTGATTCTATTCGCCATGCAACACTTCAGAATAGAGCTGCAATTGATTTTCTTTTACTAGCACAAAGCCATGGCTGTGAAGAATTTGAAAGTATGTGCTGTATGAACCTTTCTGACCATGCACAGTCTGTCCACTCTCAGCTCTCTGAGCTGCGACAGTTAACTGGAAATTTACAAGTAGAATCAAGCCTCAGTATTGATAGATAGCTCAAATCTTTAAGCCTAAGATCATAGTTACGTTCTGTTGTTAAAGTTAGCATTACAGTAGGCATTGTAGCTTTGTTAATCATGTTAATTTTGCTGTGTTTTTGCATATGCTTACAGAACATGGTGCAAAAGATGATATCTGCTGCATTTAATCAGACCATGCTTGTTCAACAGAAAAACGGGGGAACTGTAGAAGATTTTGTAGACAGTTAGTTAGCTGAGAAAAGCCATGTCGACATAATACCAATGAATAAGCAAGAGATAGACAAGTATAAGAGTCAGCAGTCAGTGTCTGTATAAAGCAAAAGACACTGCGCCCTTAGTGCAACATTAAGATGTAAGAGAGAGGCTTTAGCCAAAATATGAAGAAAAATTTCAATAGAGTAGCCATAAGAATGCAGAAGTAAGCGTAGTTGACTGATAAGTAACTAACCAATTGTGAGCTCGCCTTTGCAATATGCATTAGCTTCATTAACACCAATATAAATATGTATGCCTATCAATAAAGTTTGAGTCTTGCGGATCATTCGTATCGAATGCCGCATTTCTCCCGCCAATATTTTCTCCACAGTCCCCATGACACCAAACTCTGGAGAAACATTTGGTATGGCTATGCTGACATGTGCACACAATGCACTCTCCCTCAGACAAGAAATACAGCAGACATACTCAGCAGCTCCAGGGAGTCACCCTCAATCTCCTGTTGCTGAGCAGCAGCTGGGTCAGCGTGGGAGGTGAACAAACTGCCCCGGCTCCACTTCTCAGGTCGGGGAGAAAAGGCTCCTTTAGACAATGCTGCTGCTGCTGCAGCAGGTTTGGTGACAGAGCTTATGTAGATCTGGAACAAGAAATGAGTTGATGTCAGAAAGGTGACTGGCAGAGAATACCCTGAGATCCCTTTTTGAAATGCGTGCCCTTAGGAAGGTGCTGTAACCCACTTGCAGGGCTCTTCAATGTTTTTTTTCTGATGTCCACTTCTCAAACTGGATGGGTCAAAACCAAAGGCAAGTTTTACTCGGGTTCATGGCCAGATTCATGTTTGGTTTTTGTGGATTTTCAGAAAGATGACTGCCACAATCACCATTCTACTTCCTCTCAAGGATTCCTTTCCCCTTCCAAGGGCTGCAGATACCCTTGCAGCTCCTTGTTCAAGTCTTCTGCCTCCTCCCACTGTGTCCTCTTTTCCTGCACCATCTTAAGGTCATGCTCAACCTGTAGCACTTCTGGTGGGGATGGTACCTGTGCCTCACTCCTAACCTGGGGCTCTTCATTGCCAGACATTCACTGGAAATCTTCACGGGCTGCCCGGTGAGATGTCAGCACTTGCACCTCAAATCAAACAGAACAAAGCAGTCAGACACTACAGCTTGTCCCTGTCAGCCAAGAGTCATCGACTGTGAGGAAAGGCAAAGAACAGATTGACAGGGGATACAGACAGCTTGTTTCAATCCTCCATCTGGGTCACTATGTTCCCCTGTAAAAACACCTCAAGAAACAAGACAATTTAGCAGCCCAGGAAGTGTCCATCAGAGCAGCTGTGATACAGACCACAGCAGGAATGGCACTCAGAGGCATCAGCCCCCTCACTGCTGCTCTGCACTGGAAAGGCAAGAAGGGCAGAAACCACCAGTTTGGTGACTGCAGTGGCTGCATCCCTCTTTCACTCACTTGCTTTTCTAGAGCCTGAGGGAGGCGATTAGCTTTCTCTCTGATAATTTTCATTTCTTCCTCCAGCCTCTTCTCCAATGCCTTGATCATACTGTGAACTATCTGAAGCTCTGCGTTCAGCTGTTCCTTCATGTTTTCTAAAAAACAAGTCAGAGGATGTTTCATGAGTAGAGTGGCTGCCACTCTTTCACTCACCTGGTTTTGTTGATCGCCCCTCTGCTGATGCAGATTCTCCTCTTGAATTCTTCTCATGTCTTCCTTGTTCCTCCTCTTCACGTCCATAATGGCACTCTGAGCTTCGGGCAGCTCTGCTTGTGGCTCTGCCTTGATCCTCTGGACACACAAATGCAGAGCAAGTGACTGGGAGCTACCATCAAGCTCAGCTTTTTTCCTCTTGCAGCCTCAAAATCACATTTATTCAGCCACTTCTTTCTGCTTCCCTCCCCACATCTGCTTCCAATGTAACCCTCCTGTCCCAGGGCTGATCTCTGCAGATTCCAAGGCTCTGTGCTTCCAGTGCCTGTGGGACTCCTGGCCTCCTCAGTCCCAAGAGCTCTGGTTTATGCCCCTCTTCCTGCCCTTCCCTCTGTCACCTGGCCAGTCAGGCTTACCTGGCCATTCTCCTGTGGCTCTTCCACCTGCTGCCTGAGCTGCTCTTCCTGCTCTTGGGCAGGGAACAGCTCTCCCTGAGTCTGCCATGGCATCTCTGATGAAGCAGTGTGCTCCTGCTCTCTCTCTAGAAGCGCCTGCACAGAAAGCAAGAGAAGATGGGTTTCAACTTCCCATACAAGCTTTGTGGGCCAAGACTCAAAGACTGCTGGGCTCACACGTTCCCAAAGCACTGTGCTGCTGCTCTGCTGGGTCATTCTCTGTTCGAGGGGAGGCACAGATTCCAAAGTGAGCCTGGCCCTACAATCAGGGGCCATCTGGGACTGAAGCTCCAGCAGCCTCTCAGGCAGCTGACAGGGAAGGTGTGGCATTTCTCAAGGGTCTGGTGAGCGCCTCCCTCTGCTTCTGCCATGTCCTGTTTGTCTTTCAGTAGTGACTGACAGCCCTGCCTGTCCCACAGCTCCATCCTGGCTCTGCAGGTGGCTTCCTGGGTGAGCACAGCCCTTGTGAGAGACACTTCTGGAGTTCTCTTCACCCCCTAAAACATGGAATTCTTCCACCTCTCTAGGACAGGCAGAAAATTAAAAGAATTAAATAGGGGTTTCAGGGAAGAAGAAACTGGAGGAGGAAAACAGCTCTGAGGGAAAAAACCACCATGTCTGGAGGGGAAAACATCTCTCTGTGCTCAGAATCAGTCAATGAAATGTGTTCTCTAGTCCTTTCCTGAAAGGGATGCTTTAGCATGTGGAACTTTGCTTCTCCAACTGCTTTGGACCAGAGCCAGGAAGTTTCAATATGTAAATGTTACATAGCATAGATAGATAGATAGATAGATAGATGGATAGATAGATAGATAGATAGATAGATAGATAGATAGATAGATAGATAGATAGATAGATAGATAGATAGATAGATAGATAGATAGACAGACAGACAGATAGATGCATCTCACTCTCTACAATCTCTCTTTATTGTTGCTTTCTGTTGCTACACACATCAACACTCGGTAGCCAGTGCCCTGATCATGAGTGAATCTGAACTTGATCTCCTGCTGCTTCAATAAACCACATTCTTGGGGAACCTGGAGTGTATAGGTCCTTATGGAAAGTGATCAGACCCAGAGCATTGCACTGGGAACTACACTCTTTGTGCATCTGTGCTCAGGCAACTTCTTCTCTCGGACTCGACCACACTGAGGGTGCTACAGTGGCTGGAATCAGAAATGCAGCCCAGCCCCTATAAGCTCCTCTGATCTCAGAGGACCAGCTGGAATGCAAAGCATTGATTTCGTGTTCAATTCCCAAACACAACACACACTGATTCGGTGGGCTACAAGAAGGCAGGGGCTATGTTAACCTGAACGATAAATCAAAGCCCTACTGGCCGGGTTGAAATCAGAAGAGTTCCATCTGCATCAATGTCCCTGCCCCAACCTATGTGTTCCCAGGTAAAACAACTGCATCTTCCATAACTGACACCTTACAA
The DNA here is from genome assembly GCF_901933205.1 of Camarhynchus parvulus. Taxonomy (NCBI): domain Eukaryota; kingdom Metazoa; phylum Chordata; class Aves; order Passeriformes; family Thraupidae; genus Camarhynchus; species Camarhynchus parvulus. Next base: position 11,131 of record NW_022148376.1, read on the forward strand.
AATACAGAATTTCTGCGAGACGTGGAAACGGGCAGGAAAGATAGAAAAAACAAAACTAAATTGTTCAAATGCGTGAAAATTAACAGATCTTCTCTTCACACAAAACCAAGAAACCAGAAGACGGAAGAGTCACCCACTCCAGCGTCTAAAGCCCTTGGATGCAGTGACGGTATGTTTGGCAGTGAAAGAGCCCTTGTGCTGAGCACTGTCATGCAGGGATTGATGGAAGCCAGGGGAGAGACGACTCTTGCTTCTGTCATCTGTGGCAAGAGAGAAGCATGAGGGACAGGCTTGTACCTATCATGTAGAACATCATTTCTTTTCAGATCTACCACCACATCTTCCAAGGAGAAATCCTAACATTTCATAGCGACAGAGGGGTTCTAAGTCACAGCCACCAAATTAAAATAGGCCAATTCAACAGCAATCCACATGGACATGAAGTTGATTTTCCTCCCTGGCTGCTATCAGCAAGCAAGCTAGTCTTGGGAAAAAGAAGCTTTTACTTCTGGAAAGCACTGAAATGGAAAACTAGCAAAGCGACAGAAACGCCTTTGCTACAGCTGCTGAAAATGTGGAAAATTCAAACTGGATCAGAATCCCATCCAGGGCTAGAAAAGGGCAGGAAACGTTGTGCAGAAGCATCCTTGCTTGCTGGAAAAACAGGAAAATGAACAGGCCTTCTCCTCCTAACAAACCAATGACCCAGCAAACCACAAGATGGAAGTGTCACCCAATCCAGTGTCTAAAGCCCTTGGATGTAGTGACGGGATGTTTGGCAGTGAAACAGCCCTTGTGCTGAGCACTGTCATGCAGGGATTGATGGAAGTCTGCCTGAAGGTGCCTCAAGAGCCTCCCATTGTCCAGGCGAATGTTCCCTCAGCACCTCCTCACTGGCCTTGTGCTGCACCCCCTTGCCCAGCTGCCCTGTACTTCTGTGCACACGCTGCAGCCCCTCAGTGACTTTCTGCTTCCCAGGGCCCACAAGTGCACACAGCACTCCAGCTGTGGCCGCAGCGCTGCCCAGCACAGGGCCACGCTCACTGCCCTGCTCCTGCTGCCCCACTGCTGCTGACACAGGCCAGCGTGCCCTTGGCCTTCTTCACAGAATCACAGAATCACAGAATTTCTAGGTTGGAAGAGACCTTTAAGATCATCGAGTCCAACCCATCTTCTAACACCTCAACTAGATCATGGTACCAAGTGCCAGATCCAGTCTTTTTTTAAACACATCGAGGGATGGTGACTCCACCACCTCCCTGGGTAGATGACTCCAGTATTTGATCACTCTTTCTGTGAAAAACTTCCTCCTTAATTCTAGCCTGTATCTCCCTTGGCGCAGTTTGAGACTGTGTCCTCTTGTTCTGTCTGTTGTTGCCTGGAGAAAGAGACCGACGCCCAGCTCACCACAGCCACCCTTCAGGAAGCTGAAGAGAGTGATAAGGTCACCTCTGAGTCTCCTTTTCTCCAGGATAACAACCCCAGCTCCCTCACTCGTTCTTCATACGGCTTGTGTTCCAAGCCCCTCACCAGCCTTGTTGCTCTTCTTTGGACACGCTCAAGCATCTCAACGTCCCTTCCTAAACTGAGGGGCCCAGAATTGGACACAATACTCGAGGTGTGGCCTCACAAGTGCTGAGTACAGGGGAAGAATGACCTCCCTGCTGCTGCTGGCCACACCATTCCTGATACTGGCCAGGATGCCATTGGCCTTCTTGGCCACCTGGCCACACGCTGCCTCATCTGCAAGATGGCCTTCCTTTTCCGTCACCTCATGTTCCCAAGCAGCTATCATAAAATTTGATAGGAATAGGTTTGTAAGTTGCTCTGTTTAAATTAAAATGATCTAATTCATCTGTACAAGAAATTGCTCTTTTTAAAATATTCCCTATCTGCTGTCAGCAAGCAACGTTCTCTTCGCAAAATTAGGTTTTTAGTTTCTCAAAGCTCTGAGATCAAAATTTAAAAATATCTATCTCTGCCTTTGTTTTTTTTTGTTGCAGGCATGAAAATGGATTTTCTTTTGGCCTTCCTAGCTGGCCCTCTACAGTCTACTGCTACTGGCCCAGCTCACATCTCTTCCACCATCCAAAAAAAAAAAAAAAATATCTCCCCCCCCCACCCCACAACCCCCACCCCCCCCCAAAACAACATACACATCCCCTGGAGGGGAAAAAAAAAAAAAAGAAGAAGAAAGAAAAAACCCCCCGGCCCCCTCCACCACAAAAAAACACAAAAACACAAACAACCAACACTCCCTTCACTCCACTTCCCCAGAGAACACACATCACACACACACACACAAAAAGAGAAGAGAAAAATTTTTTCACCATCCTCTATTCTTCCCTTTTTTTAACCAATAAATGAAATAAAAATAAATAAAAAAAATGTAATTTTTTTTTTTCTTTTTATTCTCTTCTTCTTATTAAAAATATTTTTTTTTTTTTTTTTTTTTTTTCTTTTTTTTTTTTTTTTTTTTTTAATTTTTTTTTTTTACTATTTTTTTTATTAATTTATTTTTAATTTTCTTACAAAATTTTTTTTAAATTATTAAAATTTATAAATTTTATTATATTATTAATATTCTATTTTTTCTCCTTTTTTTTTTTTTTTTTTCTTTTTTTTTTTTTTATTTTTTTTTTTTTTTTAAAAAATTTTTTTTTTTTTAATATTTTTTATTTTTTTATTTAAATAAATTTAAAATTTTTTTTTTTTTTTTTTAAAAATTTTAAAAATTTTTATTTTTTTTTTAAATTTTTTTTTAAATTTTTTTTTTTTTTTTTTTTTTTTTTTTTTTTTTTTTTTTTTTTTTTTTTTTTTTTTTTTTTTTTTTTTATTAAAATATTATAATTTTTTTTTCCATTTTTTTCTAATAAATTTTTAAATATTTGAAAAAAAAATACATATTAAAAATTTCTTAAGAACTGGAAGAGTTAAAATTTTAGCAAGATTTAGTTAGGGGGAAAGAGTATAGCAAGAAGAATAGAAATAATAAGGGATAGTTAATTTTTGCAGGTAAGGTAGTTAAGGCTAGGGTAATATATCACTTGCCTGTCTTTACTATGTTTAAAGAAGCAGGATGGGATGCGGATTTCTTTGTGACAAAGAAGAGGACCGTAGCCTGCACCTGGGCCCTGAAACTTCAGCTATAGCCAAGGGGTCCAAAAGCCTGCCAGCAGCTCATAAGTAAAGAGGTCAAATTGAGGAAGACGTCTTGGCCTTCATCAGAAGGAGACCATTCCCCACTTTAAAACACACCAACCCATTTGAAGTGAAAGACTACAGAAACACGAAGGAACTTTGGACTCAATTATGATATCTTTTAATACAAAGGGGGGGGGTAGGCGGTGTTACCTAATGAATATGTGTTAGGTTTTTTTGGAATTATATGAATATGTAAGACATTTTAGATAAGTAGAGAGCCAGTGATTCTTCACACATATCTTTAGGAGACAACTCCTCGTGTGCCTGGCGCTGTAATAAACATAGCACCTTCTAACTGTAACTGTGGCGAGTTCTATTCCACACTTCATTTGGTGACCGCGGCAGGAACGCTTCTCTGCTCCAGCGAGAACACCCGGGCTGTGGACGTCTCTGGGCGCTGCCAGGACATTCCTTTCCTGGAGGCACCTCCGCTCTCGGCTGTTCCTCGTGCGGGACAGACAAGACTGCTGGGACTGTGGAGAAAGGGAATGTTTAACTCTGTATAAAGTAACCCGTAAGGCGTACGCAGGGGAAGGGCTGTTCCTAAGTCACACAGAGATGTTCTGTGCACAACGTACGCCTGTACAGTTTGGGTTTGGGTCTGGCTGCCGGCAGAAAGGATTTGCTGTGTCAATAAGGACCTGCTAGCAATTCTGGGGGTGAATTGAGCAAATCCTGTTTTATAGCTGCAATTTTTCCTGTGTGTTGTAATTGTGGTTGTGTTTTCAGTGTGTGAATGTTTGAGGAAGATGATGAGGGTGGATGCTGATGTGGTGGATGGTGTGTGTTGTGTTGAGAAAAGTGAGCACTCTGTCCCCTAATAAAGAGATAATCCTTTCCCAGTGAGCTTGTGTGTGTGGACTTTCTAATTGCAGGGGTTGGTGTTCCCTGTGACACCTGGTGCTTGGCTATACAGGGTGGTTGAGTGGTTTTTCTCCCACATTGTGGTCATTTGGGACTGCACGGTTGTGTTTATGGAGATTTTAGGATTTTGTTTGCAACAGTGCAACAATTCAGGCAGAAAACTACAGTGTGGTGATTTTTGTATGTTGAACTATGGTAGTTCCTTTATACCGCCCCCCTCCCCCAGGGTTTAAAATCTCCTTCCACGAGGTGGACGCCCTCTTTCCTCTCCTGGACATCCTCTTTCCTCTCCTGGACACTCCCTTTCTCTCCTGGAGTTGTTCTCCATTAAATCTCTGGGACTTTGGTCCCGAGAAGAAAGAGTGCCTCTCATCTTTTGCTTTTGTCCTTGTCAGTGTCACAGATCACCAAAGTGATCCCCCACGCAGCAAAAACTGACAAATGGCCCCACATACACAGCTCAGAAATTGGCCACATTTTTGATGGACTGGAGCGTTTGCCACACTTTTGGAATTCCCTATTCCCACACAGGTCAAGCAATTGTTGAAAGGACACACCACACTCTAAAACCCATTCTAGATCAACAAAAGGGGGAGTGGCCCAAGACTCACCTCTGATGAAGCTGAGCAAAGATTTAGATGTCTTTATGTTTTGAATAGTTCATTTGCAGGACCTAATTCTCCAATTTTTAGGCACTTTTCAAACAGCACACAGGCAAAATTGAAAGAAAATCCTCCAGTTTTGATCAGAAACCTAGAGTTAGGACAAATTGAAGGACCATTTCCACTAATCACTTGGGGCAAAGGGTATGCTTGTATTTGCACAGGTGCCGGACCTAAGTGGGTCCCCGCGAAGGACGTGAAACCGTCTCATGCACAAGAGCGCACCGACAATTCCACCAGCAGGGAAATGAGCACGCAGACGTGAGCCGCACGGAGAAACTGCAGTTCATGCCAGACGTTCCCTGTTCAGCCTGTGAAAGCTACAAATCTTGAGTTTGGTGTTGATTTTTGGACTGTGAAAATTGTTTGTATCATAGAGCTCTTTCAGCAAAAGCGTGGTGTCCATTGTGTTCCAAAGAATTCTAAGATATCCAAATTTGTAAAAATTGAAGTTTAGAGGGAGAGTTTAGTGCCCTATAGTTGGCCAGTCCCTGAACAAGTGCTAAAAGATTTGCTTGAGAACTGAAACAGATGGGGAAACTTTTGCCAAAAAGCAGCTGAACAGGAACATGGAATTTGATCAAATGATATACTGCAGCTTGTTGGTTTTGCTTGCTTGGTTTTGCTCTCTATACATGCCTGTAGATCAACCAACAATGAATGTTTGCCTTGCTTTAGCCAAGTTAGCAGGCTCAGACACCCTATGTTTGACCAATTTGAGCCCAGACAAATCCTTTGCAACCTGTTTGGTCGGTGTGCCTATGCCAGCCAAGGAGTGACCAATACCCAACCGTGACAAATATTGGTGTGAGGCTGCCAACGAGACCAATCCCATAACCAGCTGGCATCACTGGGCCCCTGATCTTCTTAAAGCACCTTCTGAACCTCAAGAATTGGAATTCTTGGTTCAGTTGGAATGGAATTTTGTGCTGAGTTTCAGCGCCAGGGAGATCCACAGTTAAATGTTACTCCCCATCATCCTGTGCACAGATACTCAAGGTTGTGGTGCAATTGTACTACCCCAGTGTCCCCTAAGGGTGAAACTGCTGACGAGTAGATGACCTAGATGAGTCCCCACGATAATTAGCAACAGAATATTGGCTCATTTGTGGAGATAGAGCCTGGCAGAGCATTCCCTCAAAAATTAAAGGAGGCCCATGTAGCATCAGACAACTCACTGTGATAGCACCTATAGTTAAAAAAGCCATCAAGAGAAAACACAGGGAAAAAAGACTTGCCCATCCTTGTAAAGAAAACTGTAATAGCAATTTCAGACCCTAGGGCCCTGCAAAATGAGTTATATCAACTTTATTTCTACATCAACTTGCCTTGGGTGAGGCATTGAAACCATTATACCAATTGGGGTGTTGGCTGAAGAAAGAACACAGTGCTACTTCCATTGCAATTAGTGACATGATGATTGATGGTAGTGTTCTCAGACATGCAACCTTACAGAACAGAGCAGCAATTGGTTTTCTTTTACTGGCACATGGACATGGTTGTGAGGAATTTGAAGGATTGTGCTGCATGAACCTCTCTGATCACTCTGAATCCATCCACAAAAGCATTCAAAAGCTGAAAGATTTGACAGCTCCAATTAAAGAATATGATGGGTCATGGTTAGATGATTTGTTCCAAGGATGGAGCTTTGCACCTTGGCTAGGGGAACTTTGTAGAATAGGTCTCTATGTACTGGGTGTTTTGGCAGTGATACTGGTAGTAATACTTTGCACACGTAGGTGTGTGCAACAAATGATGGACAAAACTATCAAAGAAGTTTTTATCACACAAGAGAGAGAGGTAGGAAATGGATTCACAGAGATTTCTTGAATTCTCACACAGAATGTGGATGAAGCTATAGACATGGAGAAGGTTTTGAATTAAGACCTTGGAACAGACGAGACTTTTTGGAACAATGACTTGTGATTGCTCTCAGACGTGACTTATGCCCTTTGAACTGACTGGACTTTCACAGCATTAAAATTGCTGTGTTGGAATATAGCAGGCTTAATGTGAGCAAAAAAGGATGCTTTAAGCAAGTAATAAGCGGGTATACTATAGTAAAGCTATGAAATGCAAGGTAGTTAATAAACGACATGGATCCAAAAGGTTTCTTTTAGCCGAACCATGAGGGGGAATTGTGGGAATCCTTCAAATGAGAGGAAGCAGGCAGGAGAGAAGCTCCTCTCCCACAACAGCAAACTCTGTGCTTCCTTCTGTTCCAGCTGGAGAGTGGAGGCCATGGGCTACACCTCACTTTGGGAAGGAGCCCTGGGAATTGGCCTGATCTGGGAGGGCAGCAAAAGGAATTCCCCAAAAAGTAGGAAAAGAGTCTCTGGAAGCAATAGATGATGACAATATTTCTGCAGAAAAGCAAAAAAAAGAATAATTGAAGCATTTCAAGAAGTTCCCAGACTGAAAGTGTTTGCCCACATGACAACCCCAAAGTCTCTGTGGTGTGTCAGGAAGCTCAGCAATGAACCTGCAAGGCTTGGATAAACATCATTGCCATCGTCCCCCAGAGCACAAGCAGCTCCCCAACAAGACTTCAAGACAAAATAACAAAGCTTCCCCCTTCAGCTCTCCACAGCAGCTCTTGGGAGTCTCTCTCCATTGCAAGATCTCTTTTGTCAGTCTACAGTGACAAGAGCTGGCTGCAGGAGGCATTTATATTGGAACTCTCCCCAAATGGGGGGAAGATAAAGAAGAGGTGATTCCTGAGGAAAGAAAATAGCAACGCTGTTTGGGAAGACACCAGCGTGAGTTGGCTACAACTCTAGGCCAGAAATCCCTTGAAGAAAGCAACATCCATCCATGGGGCAGCACTTTAGCTTTGATATCAATGCTGACAAAATTGCTGCCCATTCCTGCTGCTGTAGTGACTCCAAATCACAAAAATGTGCCAACTCTGCCAAAGACAGGCAGACATGGTGAGATAAACCAGCTAGTTTGCTAAAAGGAGTCCAAAGGAATGTTTTCTAACTCCCCCTTTTCATCCTTTCCCCAGCCAAGCCAGAGCAATGTCCTTCCTCTCTGTCCCCGATGGTTACCCAGGCATGGGATGCAGCGTGGGGACAGAGCCTGTCACTGCTCCCACTGCCTTGCCCTTCCCTGTCCTGCTGGAACCTGCTGTGCTGTGCCGTTTTCCCTGACAGAAGTACAGTTGCTGCCAAGGGAAGCACACCCAAAGACCAATAGTGACCCAGCCTTCCCTTTGCTTGCCTTTTCCTTCCCTCCCTGCTACACAGCGCTCTCATGGCAGGACCTCAGTGCTGCCTCACCTGAGGATTTAGAGCTGCCTCCAGGCCTTCCAGGCTCCGTGCAGGTGCTCAGCACTCTGAGGTTTTCCTAGTTTCTTGGGAGAAGGTGTTTGCTTCATCTGGACTTCTTGGGGTTTCATTGGAGGAGCCAGGAACAGGCAAATTTCATCTCCACTATGAGCTCTTCATTCTGCTTGTTCCCATGGAGCTTAAATGCCAACCTGAGCTCATCGTTCCTCTGGTTCCCATAGACCATCACAGCCCTTCCATGGCCTCTCCAGAGAGGAGCAGCTGCACATCTTCAGAGCAGCATTTGCCAGCCTGCAGCCCATCAGGGAGGGAAAGAGCTTCTACCCAAGCTTTCCAAGCAGGTCCTGGTTAATGACCCTTTAAAGTGTTTCCCTGCAGTGCTCTATCATGGGTAGTTCTCAAGTGACAATCAGGTAGAAAGTGTCAAGTCAACTAGGAAGGGGCACCTTGAAAACAGAAAGATTCTCTGCCTGCATTTTCCTGTCCTTGCTGCAGATTTGGAGGGTGTTCTGGGCATTTTGCAGACAGCCTCTCTGTAGGGGTACAAGGGCAAGGTGAAAGATATTGCCGAACAAGTGGTCAGTGTTAGGTGCACTCTCCTCTTTCTTTCAATGAAGCCAAACTAGGACTCTGATAGGTTATTGCAGATGTTCAAGACTGTCTGCCCTGCAAATCAAGCTGTGCCACTGGAATGAGCTCTGCATGCCCCACAACAGCTGCAGCTGCAGAATATGGCCTCACCATCAAGGTTGTTTTTAGAATAAACTCACAGTACAAGTTTAGCACACATGTCTGCAGGTGTTGGCTCTTCCTGGATGAATCCATTTTCTGTGGTCTTTTGTAATGAGAAACCAAATCCCAAAGCTGCTGGGAAAATGCAAAAGGCTGTGATTATAATGTGTTTGTGTGTGTCTGTGTCTGTGTGTGTGTCTATATCAGATTTCCAATCCATGCTTTAATCTATGGACATGTCATTTAGGATAAATATTTTTAAGAGGAAGAACTCACTCCTCCAATCCCCTGGGAAGTCTGAATAATTTCTGGAACTGAGGTTGCTGTGTGCTTCCTGTGATGCTTGATGCAAGGCAGCACTAGAGCTCTGCGTCCCAAAGGCACATTGTGGAGCCTGACCAGTGTGTTTGGATTCTTGCAGCCATCCCAGACACTTCAGCCCCCAGCACACCTGCAGTGCAGGTTCTGCAGCACGGACAGCCCCCAGCTGGCTGTGGAATACTCCCGGGGAAGAGGAATTGCCGCCCCTGGATCTGGACATGGTGCTTGAGACGCTGGAGGAGATGTTTTCTCCCTCTGCTCAGGTAACTGCATTGGGCAGGGAAGAAAGGGGCTGGACTGAGAGCTTGTGAATGATGTTGCATGGCTGAGAAGGAAAAGCTTCCTGAGTTCAGCTGTGAATGGACAAGGAAGGATTTGCCTGGTAAAGCAAGACTTCCTAAAGAAGAGGGAATGAAAATGTCATCCCTGAGTAAGGATGAAAAGGTGTGAGCCTGTGTTGGCCAAGTTTGGGTGCTCCTTTTCCTGGGAAGAATCCCTGGTGCAGGGGCAGTTGTGGTGAGGAATGGAAGCTTTGTAGGTTCTAAGGGGCTTTGTTTGATGGGAAAGAAGAGAAGAGTGTTTGGAGAAGTGGCACTGAAGGCCAAGTGTCCCGTGCAGGGAGGGGCATGCCAGAGGTGCCTCTGTTGCAGCAGCAGATGTGGGCTGGGCCTCTCCTGGGTGGGAAGGCCAAGGCAAAGCAAGGGCTGGGCTGCAGCTGCTGCTGCTGTGTGAGCCCTGCCGTGCGTGTAGGCGCTGCCAGAGCCGGGGCTGGGGCTGGGCTGCAGCTGCAGCTCTCTTGTCCTCTCAGGAAGCTGCTGCCTGCAGTCCAGTTTCCATCTGGGAAATCCTCAGCTGGGCAAACTGGCCAGTCTTGCTGTCCATGTTGCAGAGCTCAGTCCCCTTGCTCTTGGGCATCTCTGTGGGAAGAGATGTGTGTTCCCATGCTGTCCCTGCCAAGCTGCAGCCTGGATGAGACTGCTGTGCTCAGGGCTGTGGAGGGAGGAGCACATCCCTGTGCCAGGAGCTGGCAGGACTCCTTCCTTAGCAGCCATTCCATGTGTTCCGTGTCACCCCCATGTTCAACACTGTCACTGTCAGCTTTGACAGCTTTTTGGACTGTGTTTGAGAAGTCAAATTTTTCTGACTGTTGAAGGGCTTTGGGGCCCAGAGTTCTTGTTAGGAACAAGGGATTAAGTGTGTGAGCCATGGAGGTGTTGGACCAGGTGTTTTGTGTAAGTGGTGAGAAGGGTTTCTTCCTTTCTGTTTCCCTTTCAAGGGGAGGGGAGCCTGTGGCCAGAGCTGCAGCAGAGGGAGCTTTGCCTGGCACCGAGAGCTGTGGGAACAATTCCCAGGAGCCTGAGGGGCTTGGTAAGGCCCGAGCCCCCAGTGGCTTAGAGAGGTGTGAGATGGCTGCTCTGAGCCTGCCTCTGGCAGGGAGGGAGATGGGAAGAGTTGAGTTCCTGTCTGCAGGCTTGGTGCTTCCTGCTGCCTTGAGTTCAAATCCTGCACTGGCAGCAGGTGGAATCCCTTAATGCATATATAGATTTATAGATTTCTACAATTCTATTTCTATATCCATATACTGACAACAATTTATAGAGTATGCATTTATATGTGCATATATATACATCTAAACAGTTAAATTGATCTATATTGTTGTAGATGGGATAGAATTAGTTACATTTCTAGATTTTGAAGAATTACATTGATATATTTATAGAGTTACATTTAGATGCCTACATTTAGACGCCTACATTTAGATGTCTACATTTAGATGCCTACATTTAGCACGCCTACGATTTAGACGTCTATACATTTAGACACCTACATTTAGATGCTTAAATATAGGTTTAGCAAAGTGCGTAGTTATTTAGTTAGGGGTATGTGGAAGTTTAGATGCATACATTGAGCTGTGTAGGCCTAGGCTGCATTTTTACCTTTTTCCCCCCTCGGCTGCCTTTTTCACCTCTTGCTTTTCCCCCTGTACCTCCTGTGTGCCCTGTCCCTGTGCTGGGTGCGAGCTGGCGGCCGGGCCGGGCGCAGCAGCACTTGCAGCCCCGGCTGTCCCTGGAGCGGTGGGAGCTGCCGCTGGCCCCAGGCACTGTCCCCTGAGGAGCTGCGGAAGGACGGTGAGACACAGGGGGCTGAGGGGGCGCTGGCGCTGAAGGGACGCTGACCCTGAGCTGCTGCTGGGGCTGAGGGCTGTGGGGCAGCCGAGGGCCATGGTGGCACTGAGGTGACAGGGAAGTGGCACAGGCTGAGGGGCTGGTGGGTCTCAGGGGACAGGATGGCTCAGAAGGGACTGAGGGGGGTGAGGGGACTGTGAGGGGCTGAAGAAACTGAAGGGGGCTGGGGCTTCACCAAGAGCATGGCGGGGCTGAGGGGATGGAGGGGCCAGCAGGGAGCACAGAGGGCTCCGGGACTGCAGCTCTGCCAAGCCTTGGAAGCAATTCCAGAGCCTCCACTTTTGCCACAGCTGCAAGGAAGACCTTGAGGACAGCCGGAGACTGACCGGGAGCCAGCAGGGGAGGAGCTGAAGGCCAGCAGCAAGAGCAGTGAAGGGGGACCTGCTGCTGCCAGCCTGGAGAGAGCCGGGTGAGGCCACAGGCCCGGGGAGGCAGGCTGGGGCTGAGGCTGCCGTGGGCCGTGGCCGTGGGCACTGCCCGGCGGGGCAGGAGCGGGCCCTGCCCGTGCTGGGGCTGCTCAGCGCAGCTGCCCCGGCTGGCACAGGGGCTGTCCTTGGGCAAGGCAGCTGTGCCGGCAGGGCCCGGGAGCTGTGCCGGCTCTGCCGGGCTGCCGGGGCTGCGGGACAGTCCCGCCAGCAGCTGCGCTCACCGCAGCCTGGCCCGCTCGGCCGCTTACTCTTTCCCACCCTCCTGGGGGAGGCTCTGACATTTCCTCCTCCCTGATGGAAATGCAGCTGCTGCCAAGGGAAACGTCCCCATACTCACTCAGTGTTCCCTTCGCTTCCCAGATGTTCTGTGTCTGTCCAGCTGCTCTGCACGGGAGGAGGGAGACCGAGCGAGAGTCTTTGAAGATGGGGCAGCTGGGATCCCTCTGCTTGGAGTTCTATGGACTTGCACACAGGCAGTGATAATTACATCAATCTGTACATATCTTGCTATTTGTATTGGTATATTTCTAGACATATGATATTTACTATATTTCTAGAAATACAATACTTAGTATATTTATAAATGCGCTATGTATATATGTACAAATATATACATACAGGTTTGCAGTTACTATTTGTGTGTAGATGTATCTAGTTCCTTATGTATGTTGTAATATCTGTGTTTGGATTTCCGTATGTATACAGTTGTGTAGGTATCTATTTGTATTGATGTAGTTTTTGGTATATGTCTTTTTAAAGAGGGATATTGCTATTTGTGTTGGTATATATGTCTATTTATATATTTTTATATGTATATTGATCTATTTCTATATATGTAATTATATTTACATATGTATTGACATGTACAGCTGTATATTTGTATTGATGCAATTGTATGGATATTTAGCTTGGCACAATTTTTTTGTATTTATAGATAGGTTTGTGTTATATATCTGTTTATATATATGTTGTATGTAATCTGTAATATTTAATCCATATTTGCATCTGTAGATTGTTATATATGTATTTATATATATTTGTGTCTATATATAGTTTTCATTCTGTTTCAACATGTATGGAGTGTTATAGTTGTATAATTCTATTGGTTCTATGTATAATTCTCTGAGTTCTTGGTACAGGATTACTTTGAGAGAAAATGCATATTTTTGTATTTCTATATGGGCTGTATGCTTGTAGTAATATGTAATAAATTAAGTTCTTAAATACCTAATTGATCTTTAGGTATAGTGAGTTATTGTAGAGGTTGGCAATAAGTTTTTTTTTTTTAACTGAAGTTTTTTTTATATTTTTAACTAGACTGGCTGTAATAATCTAATGAATTCCTGGTTTAACCTAAGTTGAGGTTTGTATTGTTCTGTATTGTCAGTGTGGGTGTAGCAATTTGTAATAAATGACATTTTTCAACTGAAATTGATTCTCATGTATTTGTGTATCAGCAGTGTGACTGTAGCAATCTGCAAGAAATGCCATTTGTCAGCTGCGACGGGTGTTCTGTGATTTGTGCTACCCAAAGCCATGAGCAGATGTAAATGCTGCAAGATTTTGGCCATGCAAATCTCCAGCCATGCCCAGCACATGCCCCACCTGCACTCAGGCTGGACAAGGGAAGCGCAGATTTGGGCTGGCAGCAGAGCCCCCACGTTGGCTCAGAACTCGCTGCAGAGGCCTGCTGAGAAAACTCCCGGACTCCACTGAGCGCAGAATCCAAGCAGGAGCCATCCCGGGAGGAGAAATCCACCCCCCATCCTACGGGCAGCTCTTTAGGAAGTGCTCCAAGTGGCCCTCTGAAGCTCATCCCAGAGACCAGAAGCCAGCAGGGATCCTGAGCCAGCTCTGCTGCTTTTGGCTGCACTTGGGCAAATGACCTGCAGCAAGGGGGAGGCAGCAGTGACTGTGACTGCTGCAGGCTGGGCATGAAGGAAGGGCCATGGACACAAGTGCTGAGATGCTCCAGAAGGAGGCTGGAGAACTGGGAATCAGGAAGGTCTCACAAGTGCTGAAATGATGGAAGCCCTTTGTGTGAAGTTCTCTGGAGGAAATGACAGGGAGTTGCTGCTAGGATCAGCAGTAGCAGAAGGCAGCAGGATCTGCTCATTTTCCTGGCTCTGTTTCCAGACACACAAGGGATGGCCCTTGCTCCCACAAAGGCCTTGCCCATGGAG
>NW_022148377.1:0-25000 GCF_901933205.1 Camarhynchus parvulus
TAGTGCTCTAGGCAGCAATTTTGAAGTCAGCAGGGCCTTGCTGGAGTTGCTGGAGCCCATTGCAGGCAGAGCCTCCTGCTCCAGCAGGAACTGCCTTTCCTGTGCCATCAGCAGGGCAGGTCCCGCTGCAGGAACAGCCCCAGGCCAGCCCCAGCACAGGGAAGGCCTCGGGCACAAGGGCAGAGTGCCGTGCTGGGAGCTGTGCCAGGGACAGCCTGAGGCACCAAAGGCACCTTGGCAGCAGCAGCTGCTTGCAGGCCATGGCCAGAAGCCTCCCTTGGCAGCCCGGCCTGGTGGCCACCACTGCAGAGCTGCTGCCTCAGGGCTCATTCCTGGCTGGGCTCTGAAAAGCCACTGCTGCTCCAGGAGCCTGACTGGGAAGCCACTGGCCCCAGCACCTCGGGGACAAGATATTAATGACAAAACTCTTCATGCCAGCAGAGCCAAGGCAGGGGCAGAGGAAAGGGCAGAGCCAGGCCCAGGGGACAGGGCTGCCATGGTGATGGCTGTGAGGTCACTGCCCCTGCAGCAGCCTGGCTGCCCTCAGCAGACATTCTGGCCAGAAGCGTTGTGAGGGCACCCAGCACATCAGAGAACCCACACTACAGGAATTCTGTCACTGGGGATGAGAGGGTTTCACTGGGTCAGGCTGCACAAAGCTCCTGATCTTGGACAATTCCTGGGATGGGGCATCCACTTCTCTGGAAAAACAGCTGCAGTTCCATGCCACTTTTACAATTGTAAAATATTTCCTCTTTCTAACAAATGTAAATCTGCCCTCATTCAGTTTAAAGATATTGACCCTTGTTCTGTCACTGCAAGATTTGGGAGAAAAAATAACTTTGACCAATATTTTTTCATTTTCACAGACCTTGGAGAGGACACAAAAATCTCCCAAGATGGGGTTTGGAGGCCTCATCACAAAACCAGCAGGGAGAGTCTGCAGGCTCTGGGCTCAGTGGTGTGGAGACTGAGGACAGAACAGGAATAGCCTGGGAGGGATGGAAGGGTGGTGTCAGAGAGGCTGGAGCTTTTCTTCATAGTGGGAATGAGCCTGAAGAAGACATAATAGCACCAAGGGCAGCTGGGGAGGCCCAGAGTGGACACCAGGAGAAAGGAATTTCCCTGCCAGGGCAGGGCTGTGGTGCAGCACGTCCCCCAGCAGGAGCCTGGAGCAGCCCAAGGCTTTGTGTGGGCAGGCAGAGGCAGGCAGGAGGCAGAGCTGTCAGCAAAGGAAGGGGCCAGCCAGGTGGGGCAGCCGGGGGATGCCGACAGCCTGCAGGGACAGAGGCGCAGGTTTGCTCAGCACCAGAGACACCTTTCCCTTGCTTGTCCCCACCTGTCATCACTGCCACCAGTGTTCTGCTCTACCTGGAACCTGGGGACACTTTCTCAGTCCTGTCCCTCAGATGGATCTATTTAAAGTATGAGAAACTTCAGTGTTTCAATTTCCTTTTTGAGTTCTTGAGAAGTTCTTTGAGCACACTCTGAGGGACTGAGTCTGATGCAAAGAGCACCAAAGCCCCAGAGGGTCATTAAAGTCCTGGTGCTGTGTCTGTGCTGCTGAGCTGGGCCGGGCTCCTGGCCCAGAGGCAGCTCCTGGCAAGGGCAGCGCTGCAGAGAGACAGCTCTGGCCAGGAGCAGCTCCTGTGCACAGCCCAGCAGGGCTGGGGCACTGCCAGGGCCCCTCAGGGACACCAGCAGGGCACAGACAGAGCTCACAGGGGCTCAGCACTGCCAGGGGCTGTGGCATGTCCCAGAGGGGGCTGTGTCACAGCAGCACCTCTGTGGCTGTGTCATAGAGGCACAGAGCAGCTGGGATGTCAGCAAGGGGCTGTGTGACAGCACAGAGTGGGCTGTGTGAGGTCACAGGTTGGGCAACTGTGACATCACAGAGTTTGTTGTGTGAGGTCATTGAGCAGCTACAGCATCACAGAGGGGATTCTGTGACATCACAGAGCAGGCTGTGACATCATGGCATGGCTGTATGACATCATAGAGCAGGCTGTGAGGTCAAAGTGTGTGCTGTGACATTACAGAGTGGCAGTATGACATCACAGAGAGGGTTTTGTGACATCACTGAGGGGGTTGTGACATCACAGAGCTGGCTGTGATATCACAGAGTAGGGTGTGAGTCCTAGAGCAGACTCTGCCATCATAGAGGGTGGCTCTGTGACATCAGAGAGTGGGTTGTGACATCACTGGGTGGCTGTGTAACATCAGAGAACAGGCTGTGACATCAGAGAACAGATTCTAACATAACAAGGTGACTTTGTGAAATCACAGGGTGTCTTTGGGACATCACAGAGTCCACTGTGACATCACAGCACAGTTGTATGACATCACAGAGTGGCACTCCTTATATGCCTGTGTGACATCCCAGGGCCTGTGTGACATCACAGATGGGCTGTGTGACATCACAGGGGCTGTGTGACATCACAGGGGCTGTGTGACATCACAGGGGCTGTGTGACATCACAGGGGCTGTGTGACATCCCAGGGGCTGTGTGAGGTCACTGGGGAGGTCACTCTGCCCCGGCCCCCCTCACAGTTCCCCCCAGAGCAGTCCAACCCTGCTCGTGCACAGCGGGGTCCCCTGTCCCCCCGGGTCCCCCCGCCCCCGGCCCCGCAGCCTCCCCCAGAGGATGTTCCACGAGATCGACCCCAGAGCCTGACACGGGGACGGGGGGCCGGGGCCCTGGGGGTGGCACAGGGGGACAGGGACCCCCCGGCAGCGTCCCCGTGTCCCCCAGGGCCAGAGCCTGGGCCAGGGCTCCTTCACCCTGTTACCAACGAGGCCTTGAGAGCGCTGAAAAAATCCCCAGCAAGGGATGGTGCCTCTGAGTTGTGCTGCCCCAGCCCCAGGGACGCTCTCCTTGTCTGCCCATTCCCCCACGGTCTCTGGGCAGGGATGGCCTCACTGGGGGCTGCTGACATCCTCAGCACCTTGGAGGCTGCTGCTGAATTTTCCTGCTCCAGAGGCTTGTTCAGCCTTCAGCTCTTCAGTGCAGGAATTCAGTGTCCCAGGGCTCATTAACATTCAGAACACCTTAACAAGCCAAGCCTCTGGGAATAATTTGATTTCAGTTTTCAAATCTTTTGTAGTTAATTAGACAGATCTCAGTAGTGTATTCAAAGTGAATACATAATATTTAAAAAGACAGCAAGAAAAGATTTTTTTACGTCCTGTTTAGTTTTTTTTTCCTGTTAATTCATTGATATGTGCAATCTCCAATTGACACTGAATCCAAGTACCTCCTCATGCAGTTTGAATAGATATGAAAATCAAGACCCTTCATGGCTGACAATCAATCAGACTCTGTCCCTACCCCCAGCCCACCATTTCCCCCATCCAAGCCCTGGCACTCAGAGCAGCCTTGTGCAAATCTGAGCTCCCTCCAGCCCAGGCTGCACCTGCAGCTTTCAGCTCCTTGGCTCCAACTCCCACCTGCTTTCCTTGGAGAAGGAGCTGCCCGAGACACAGAGGGATGTTCATTTCTTGTCAGCCAACAAAGCCAAGGGAAGGCACAGCTCCATCAAATGCAAAAGTCATTCTTCTCCCTGGCTCTGCCCTGCCCCTGATCCCCCACAGCCTGTCCTGTTTCCTTCATCCCTGCATTGCCAGGGACTTTCTGGGACAAGGGAGCTCTGCTCTGGCTATGGAGGGAGGTCCAAGTGCAGCCACTGGAGTGGGAACCACAACTCATCAGGTTTGTGTCCTTTGGGGATCAGGAACTGGTGAGACTCAGAGGCACAGAAAGTTTCTCTTCATGGTCAACAGACCATGAACAATCACGCTCTTCCCTGAGCTATGTGCAATGTCCCAGCAGCATCTGATGAGTCCACCATCCACAAGTGATTTCCATACTAAAATTGATTTCAGACAAACGTGGTTCTGTGATAGATATAAACACAATTAAGTTCTTGTATCAGAA
The DNA here is from genome assembly GCF_901933205.1 of Camarhynchus parvulus. Taxonomy (NCBI): domain Eukaryota; kingdom Metazoa; phylum Chordata; class Aves; order Passeriformes; family Thraupidae; genus Camarhynchus; species Camarhynchus parvulus. The sequence continues at coordinate 3,935 of NW_022148377.1, forward strand.
TGCTCGTCCTGGAGTGGGGGCAAAACAGCTCAGAACAATTCCTGATTTGCAAAGCTGTCAGTGGTGGATGGAGAAGGGAGGTCAGGCTGCTCTTGGTGTTGAGGAAATGCTGAAACCAGCCTGACTCATTTCACCTCCTCCTGTCCTGGCTGATCTCCCCTCTTTCCCCTCCCACCCATTGGCTTTTGTCTCCCACCAGGCCCCCGGTGAAGAGCCTGGCTCTGTGTTCTCCATCCCCTCCTGGCTGGCACTGCCAGGCTGGGATGAGGAGCCCCTCAGCCTTCCCTGCTCCGGGCTGGACAAGCCCAGCTCCCTCAGCCTCTGCTCACAGCCCAAGGGCTCCAGCCCCACCTTGGAGGCCCTTCCCAGACCCTGCTCCAGCTGCCAGACATCTTTCCTGCCCTGGGCAACCCAAACCCAGGCCACAGTGACCTGGATAATCCCTGTCCTTGATGTCCTGGTCACACAGCCCTGGCCCCTTGTCCCCATGTCAGGCTCTGGGGTGGATCCTGTGGAACATCCTTTGGTGGAGGCTGTGGCTCCAGGTGGGCCGGGGGATCCCGGGGGACAGGGACCCTGCTGGGCATGGACAGCATTGGACTTGTTGGGAGAAACTGTGAGGGGGAGCTGGGGCGGAGTGACCAACCCAGTGACCTGACACAGCCCTGCTGGGATGTCACACAGCCCCTCTGGGATGTCACAGCCTGCTCTGTGATGTCACAGCCCATTCTCTAATGTCACACAGCTGGTCTCTGATGTCACAGACAGCTCTGTGATGTCACAGCCTGCTCTGTGATGTCATAGTTGCTCTATGATGTCACAGTCTGCTCTGTGATGTCAGACCTCTGCCCTGTGATGTCACAGCTGGCTTTTGATGTCACAGCCCTCCATGATGTCACAGATATGGCAGTCTATGATGTCATAGCTGCTCAATGATCTCACATAACCCACTCTGTGATGTCATAGCCCACTCTGTGACCTCATGTTACCAGATGATAAATTGTCTCCACCAGGTGAGCTGACACCTGGAGCTTGTTCTCCAAAACCCCAGGCCTATGGAAACCACACAATGCCCATTGTGTGAGAAGGGGAACTGGAAGTTCACCAGCCTCAGTGTCCTGCCAGCTCAGCCAGGCCCACTGGAACATTGGGGTCCACGAGCACCAGGGACCACCAGAGAGACCCCCAGGACAGAAGAACGCATGGGTAAAGGGAGGGGAAATGTGTTAATGATTTTGGGGAAATGATTATCATATGTGTGTTTAGTCCAGGACAATCAATGAATATGTGTGCAAAATACAGAAAATAAACAGAAACTTTCCTGTACTCAGCCTGCAGGGCTTTGGGAGGAGCTCTCCCCGTGCATCCAGCTGAATAAAGAATGCTGCTTCTTAATGCTACATTGGGGTTAAGGAGTTTTCTGTTTTACCGAATTTTTGGTGACACTCCCACTGCCAAGGAAAGCTCTGTCTGCTGCTGTTCACAAACAGAGAAGGGCTGGGGGCAGATGTGGGGCTCGGAGGCTGCCTGGGGCACAGTGACCATGAAATAATCAAGTTTTCAATGTTCTGTGAAAGAAGGAGGGGCAGCAACAAAACTTCTACACTGGAATTAGGAAGGGCAGACTTTGGCCTGTTTAGGATGCTGATTTGGGGAGTATCAAATCAGGTACTGATTTTTTGAAGGGAAATAGCCCTTAAAAACAAAGGGGTCCAGGAAGGATGGACACATTTCAAGAAAGTAATCTTAAGGGGAAGGAGCAGTCTGTCCCAGTGTGGCAAAAACATGAGCTGGAGAGGAAAATGACTGGCCTGGCTGCCCATGGAACTTTTGTGGGAACTCAGGGGAAAAAAGGACCAGCAACTCAGGAAGTGTTTAAGGATGTCATTAGGTTATACAGAAAGAAAAGTCGAGAGGTGAAAGCTCAATTAGAACTTAACCTGGCAGCTTCTGTAAAACAAAAAAAAAAATGTTTTTATAAAAAAATTATAGCAAAAAGAGGGAGAAGGAGAACCTCTACTCTTTATTGGATGCAGTGGAGAATATATTAACTAAAATAAGTAAATAAGACTAAGCTACTTAATGTCTTTTTGTCAATTTTCAATATTAGGACAGGTTGTCCTCAGGACAAGTGTTCTCCTGAGCTGGTAGATGGGCACAGGGAGCAGAACAGCCCCTGGAATCCAGGAGGAAGCAGTTGGTGACCTGCTGAGCCACTCAGATGCTCACAGGTGTGTGGGATCAGATGGGATCCATCCCAGGGGGATGAGGGAGCTGGTGGATGAGCTCCCCAAGCTGCTCTCCATCATTTACCATCAGTCCTGGCTCAGCAGGGAGGTCCCAGAGCACTGGAGGTGCCAGTGTGAGCCCATCCCCAAGCAGGGCTGGAAGGAGGAGCTGGGGAACTCCAGGCCTGTCAGCCTGACCTGGGTGCCCGGCAAGGTTATGGAACAGATCACCTTGAGTGCCATCACAGGGCACCCACAGGATGGCCCAGGGATCAGAGCCAGCCAGCGTGGATTGAGGGGTGGCAGGTCCTGCCTGACCAACCTGGTCTCCTTGTATGACCAGGTGACCCACCTGTGGATGTGGGAAAGGCTGTGGATGTTGTGTGCCTGGACTCCAGCAAAGCCTTTGACACTGTCTCTGACAGCATTCCCTGGAAAAGCTGCAGCCCACGGCTTGGGCAGGTTCCCTCCTCGCTGGGAGATTTAAGAGCTGGCTGGAGGCTGGGCCCAGAGAGTGCTGGGGATGGTGCTGCACCCAGCTGCTGTCCAGGCACTGGTGCTGTCCCCAGGGATCTGTGCTGGGCCCAGTCCTGTTTAATATCTTCACTGATGATCTGGCTGAGGGGATCGAGTCCCCCATTCCCAAATTGCAGATGGCACCAAGCTGGGTGTGAGTGTGGATCTGCTGGAGGGCAGGACAAGAAGACACAGCCTTAAGCTGCACCAGGGGAGGTTCAGGCTGGACAATAGGAAGAAGTTCTTCACAGAAAGGGTGAGTGGGCATTGGAATGGGCTGGCCAGGGGGGAGGTGGCAGAGTCACTGTCCCTCTCCAGTGGCACTCAGTGGCATGGTCTGGGTGACAAGGCAGTATTAGGGCATTGGTTGGACTTGATGATCCCAAAGGTCTTTTCCAGCCTATTTGATTCTGTCATTCTGTGATGATTGGGACACTCTGGGGCCATTGTGACACTGCAGGGCCTCGTGGAACTAAGGGAACCATGGTGACACCGTGCAGCCCCACAGAACCAGGGGTCCATTGTGGTGCTGTGGGGCCAAATGGAACCAGGGAGTGCACGGTGACACTCTGGGTCCTTGTGGAACCACAGAGGCCATTGTGACACTGCAGGGCCTTGTGTAACCAAGGGGTTTCACCATTTTGACACTGCAAAACCAAGGAGACCATTGGGAGACTCCAGGGCCCAGTGGAACCAAGGGGCCGTTCTGACACTGCGGGGCCTCATGGCACCAAGGGGACATTGTGACACTGCAGGATCCTGTGTAACCAAGGGGCCACTGTGACACGATGGGGCCTCAAGGAATCTGGAAGAACGTTGTGACACTGTGTGGCCTTGTGGAAACAAGGAGTCCATTGTGACACTGAGGGGACTTGTGGAACCACAGAGACCATGGTGACAGTGTGGGACCTCATGTAACCATAGGGCCATTGTGACACCCTGGGGCCCCATGGAACCAAGGGGCCACTGTGAAACTGCAGCACCAATGAGAACATTGTGACACTGTGAAGCCCCATGGAACCAAGGAGACCATTGTTACTCTGCATGGTCTCATGGAACCAAGGAGACCAGTGTGACAGTGCAGGGCCTGGTGTAACCAAGAGGCCATTGTGACACTGAGGGACCCCATGGAACCAAGGACATCTTTGCAGATGACACCAAGCTGGGTGTGAGTGTTGATCTGCGGAGCGTAGGAGGGCTCTGCACAGGGCCCTGGACAGGCTGGATCCAGGGCCCAAATCCAACAAGGTGAGGTTTAACAAGTCCAAGTGCCGGGTCCTGCACTTTGGCCACAACAACCCCTGCAGCACTACAGGCTGGGGACAGAGTGGCTGGAGAGCAGCCAGGCAGAAAGGGACCTGCAGGGACTGATGGACAGCAGGCTGGACATGAGCCAGCAGTGTGCCCAGGTGGCCAAGAAGGCCAATGGCTCCTGGCCTGGATCAGGAATGGTGTGGCCAGCAGGAGCAGAGCTGCTGTGCCAGCCCTGATCTGCCCCCAGCTCTGCACACAGACATTGCTGCTGCAGCTCCAGAGAAGGGAACACAAAGAAATACAAGGATCTCTGGAAAAAAACTTTGCTCGGAGATCCTTTAGTTCCTTTAAAGCCATATGGAGCGCAGCCCCTCACTGACACAGTCTGTGGCCACAGGGAAGGTGGAGAGAAACAAAATGAGAAATGGCAAAACCAATGGTTTTTCTTTGTGGACAATATTAAAAAACTAAAACAAGGGAAAAAAAGAACAAACCCAAAAACTTCAAAGTATTATACAAATTATTTATATCACAAATTATTTATATTACTTGGCCTGTCCCTGCTGCAGCCCCGGCACTGCCACCCCCAGGGCTGTGCCCGGCCCCGAGAGCACTCAGGCCCTGCAGCAACACCAGGGCCACCAGGGCAGCGGGGCAGGGCCACGGCAGCAGCACTGGCAACACCAAGTGCTGCTGCTGCTGGGCACAGCTGCTGGGCCAGCCCTGATCTGCCCCAGCTCTGCACACAGACATTGCTGCTGCAGCTCCAGAGAAGGCAACAAAAGGGCATCTCTGCAGAAAACTCTGCTGGGACATCCTTTAGTTCCTTTAAAGCCACCAAGAGTGCAGCCCCTCATTGACACAGTCTGTGGCCACAGGGAAGGTGGAGAGAAACAAAATGAGAAATGGCACAAAGAATGACATTTCTTTGTGGAATATATTAAAAAAAGTAAAACAAATAAAAAGAAGCACCAAAATGAAACCAAAGAAGTATCAAAGATGACTTTTATTACAAGTGATTTGCAGAAATTGGCCAGCAGTTTAATGTTTCTGAAAGCATCCAGTCATCAGTCTCCACACTGCAGCCTTGAGCTCCTGGTTCCTCAGGCTGTAGATGAGGGGGTTCAGGGCTGGAGGCACCACCGAGTACAGAACTGACAGGGCCAGATCCAGGGATGGGGAGGACATGGAGGGGGGCTTCAGGTGAGCAAATATGCCAGTGCTGAGAAACAGGGAGACCACAGCCAGGTGAGGGAGGCAGGTGGAAAAGGCTTTGTGCCGTCCCTGCTCAGAGGGGATCCTCAGCACAGCCCTGAAGATCTGCACATAGGAGAAAACAATGAACACAAAACAGCCAAATGCTAAACAGGCACTAACAGCAATGAAGCCCAAGTTCCCTGAGGTAGGATTTGGAGCAGGAGAGCTTGAGGATCTGTGGGATTTCACAGAAGAACTGGCCCAGGGCATTGCCATGGCACAGGGGCAGGGAAAATGTATTGGCTGTGTGCAGCAGTGAATAGAGAAAGGCACTGGCCCAGGCAGCTGCTGCCATGTGGGCACAAGCTCTGCTGCCCAGGAGGGTCCCGTAGTGCAGGGGTTTGCAGATGGACACGTAGCGGTCGTAGCACATGATGGTCAGGAGGGAAAACTCTGCTGCGATGAAGAAGAAAAACAAAAAAGAGCTGAGCAGCACATCCAGTGTAGGAGATGTTCCTGGTGTCCCAGAGGGAATTGTGCATGGCTTTGGGCACAGTGGTGCAGATGGAGCCCAGGTCGCTGAGGGCCAGGTTGAGCAGGAAGAAGAACATGGGCGTGTGCAGGTGGTGGCCGCAGGCTACGGCGCTGATGATGAGGCCGTTGCCCAGGAGGGCAGCCAGGGAGATGCCCAGCAAGAGGCAGAAGTGCAGGAGCTGCAGCTGCCGCGTGTCTGCCAATGCCAGCAGGAGGAAGTGCCTGATGGAGCTGCTGTTGGACATTTGCTGGGGCTGCACATGGGGACCTGTTCATGGAGAAAGGACAGTGACAAGTCAGGAGAGGCTGCTTTGAGCCAAACCTGGGCCATTCCCTGCAGACTGTCCTGCTGGGACTCACCCAGCCTTGTTCCTGCTCTGGGCAAACCTTCACCCAGGTCCCTGCCTGAGCTCCAGCTGTGCTGGCTGAGTGTGCCAGGAGCAGCCAGGCCTGAGCGTGGGGGCTCTCGAGGAGCCATCCCTGCCCTACTGCCCTGGGTTTGTGGCAGAGGGACAAGGCTGGATATTCAGGATTTGTCAGGGGAATCACTCCTAATGCAGAAAGGCTTGGTAGCATCTGCACTCCCAGTTCTATAGGACATGGATGGCAGGAGTTCATTTAAGGAATTTTTTCTGCCCAGACATCATTGCTGGCTCTCTGAGGTCAGAAATCCCCAGCATTTCTGCTGCACTCAGAGTTTGCCACTGAGAGATGGGAGAGGCAAAGGATTCCCTGTGGCTCAGGGAAGGTGAGGGGCTGGATGGGCTTGTTCCCAGCTGCCCTGGCTTTGCACCTTTGGCTGCAATCAGAGCACAATCACACTCCCGGGTCACCCTGGGATAAACCAGACCCTGCCCAGAGCAGAGGGATCCCTGAGTGTCTCACCCTCTCTAAAGGTCTCTGGGCAAGGTCTCAGCACCCCCTTGTGCCAAGGACACTCACGGCTCCCTGGGCAAACCCAGCAGCATTTCCTCAGCTCTGGCAGCTCTGCCCTTCCCCTGGGACATTCAGGGAACTCCCAGAGGCTCTGGCACAGATTGGCACCCAGGAGGGCAGCTCAGAGCCTGGAAGGGCACAGCAAGGAGATCCCTGGCTGTGCCCATGATGGGATCTCAGGGAGGGGGCTCAGCTCATTCCCCTTTCCCATGGACTGCTCTGCCCACAGCCCCACAGGTGCCAGGGAAGCTTGGACACCCCATTGCCATGGACAGCCCTGCCTGGCAGGAATGCCAAGGGCAGTGCCTGACTCAGCTGCTGCCAATGCCAGAGCCTCCCTGGGAGCAGCAGATAACAGTGACAATGTCAGGGCAGGGCAGAACCAAGAGAAGATGTTGTGGTGCTGTGCCTGAGAGGGCAGGGCAGAGACAGCCGGGCACTCAGGACAGTGTTCCCGTGCCCAGCTGTGCCCGGCACCTCCCACACACCCACAGTGCCCTCCTGCCCCCAGCCCTGCTCTCTTCAGCCCCCTCTCCTGCCCTGAGCATCTCCCTGGGCCTGGACATTCCCTCCTGAGAGGAGCCCTGTCCCTGCCAGCGCTCACAGAGCCCATCCCAGCCTGTGTGCCCTGGCTGGGGCCCTACAGAAACCTGCCTGTGTGCAGGGCCCTGGCTGGGGCAGGCTCTGTGTGCAGCTGGGCAAGGGCAGCTCAGGAGAGCCCTGCTGGGCCCTGCAGAGGTGATGCTGCTGCTGCCCAGGGCTGAGGAGTGGCTGAGGGCCCTTTGGGAGGCTCCCAGCAGAGAGACTGACCACCCAAAGTTACAGTTCTGGAGTCTCTGCAAATGTTCAAACATTCCTTTGGTGATCCTGTGTGTCCCTTTCAACTCAGAATGTTCTGTGATTCTGGCATTACAATTCCTGTTCTGCTTCTCTCATTCCCCTGTTGTCTATAATCAAAAGAGAAAATAAACCCCTTGCAGCAGTGTTAGAACAGTAAAGGAAAAACCAGACATTAATTGGAAGCTTCCAGGTGTCCCAGTGGGGATGGGGCACATCCTGGCCCCTGATTTCAACAATTTATTAAGGTTGATTAATTAGGATATTTAACAGGAACATCCAGTAGGAGATTCAGTTGCCCCAGTTACACACCCCTGGCTCAACCCATTGGAGTAGGTCCAAGGGCTTCTTTGCCTTCACTCTTTGTTATGACTGCTCACATTCTGGTCAATTAAAAAAATGTTTTTGTAGGTTCTTTTCCTGATAATAAGACTATTTGATAATAAGACTGATAAGAGCAGTATTTCAGGAATGTATTTAGACAGTCAGCTTATTGTTCTAAAATCTAAGAGAAAGGTTAGGAAATGTACTAGAGTTAATTAAGGATTATAATTATATAAGTATATAGTAGTTGTTTAATATAGTTAATTAAGGAATTTAGTAGTGTTAAGTAAGGATTGTAGATTTATAACTATATAATAGTAATTTACAGAGCTATGAATATATGAAAAATGTATAAAATGCAAAAATCTTTTTGCCATCACCCCAACTTTCCCATCCTTCTCCAAGTAGGAAATTGAAAACACTCTCAGGAAAGCTCCTGATCTTTCCAGCAATCCCAGGCTTACCTTCTTTGGGAAGTGCCCTCCGGAGCTGTGCCCAGGCTGGTCTGGAGCTGGGAGCAGCCCTGCCCCAGCCAGCCCCTCTCAGCAGCAGCCCCTGCCCTGCTCAGGGCGGCTCCTTCCCCCCAGAGCTTCTCCCCAGCGCTGGGAGCAGCTCCCCGGGCCGGCTGAGAGCTGTCCCTGGCAGGCAGCAGAGTCCCTGCCCCAGCACAGCGCCCTGGGCTGCAGGAGCCTGCTCTGCAGGACAGCCCTGGGCACCCCTGGCTGCCGCTGCACAGCCTCAGCAGATCAATCAGAGAATGTACTCACAGGCTCTGTAGGCATTGGGATGTTCCAGCTCCTAAAGGAGATGGCTCCAGGAGCTGCAGCTGCATTGTCCTCCAGCCAGAGGTTCCTGTTTCAAGCGCTGGCATGGTTTCTGCCCCAGGCACTTCTCAGCTCCTTCCCAGCCCTGACTGATTGAAGCTCTCTGTGCCTCTGTGCTGTGCCCGGGCTGGCTGCAGGCAGTGCCCCAGCCCTGCTGGGCTGGCAGAAGAGCTGCTCATCAAGAGAAATGTGCTTTTGAAGCTCTGCTTGGTTACCAGGAGCTGCCTCTGTGCCAGGAGCCCAGCCCAGCTCAGCAGCACAGACACAGCACAAGGACTTTAATGAGCCTCTGGGGCTTTGTGCTCAGGCCCTGAACATCAGTCCCTGAGAGGGAGCTGAAGAAACCTCTCCAGAACTCCAAGTCAGAATCCAACTCCAAAGTTTCTTGGACTTTTAATGGGTCCCAGTGAGGGACACGACTGAGAAAGTGTCCCCAGGCCCCAGGCAGAGCAGAGAACTGCAGGCAGTGCTGACAGGTGGGGACAAAGAGAAGCCAAGTCTTGGTGCCCTGGGGCACAGCAGGGTCTGTGCCAGCAAGGGCTGGCAGGAGACACCTTGTCCTGAGGCCCTGGGGCCTCCTGGCACAGCCCCAGCCAGGCTGGGCACTGTCAGCCCCTTGTCCTGCCCTCAGCATCCCCCCCTAGCCCACATCCCAGTGGCCTCAAGGATCTGCTGGAAGGAGTCCCTGGGGAGCCTTGCTCAGCAATGGCCCTGGGGGCTCCTTCATGCTCCCTGCAGGGACTGCAGGTTTTTCAAAGGACTTTGGCTTTGGCTTTTGCCTTGGAGTCTCTGAGAGGTTTGTGCAATCATGGCCTCCAATTATCTGCTGTAATTAGTCCCTGGAGAGGCTTTGTCAGTAACAACACTCAGTGGGCTCATTAATGCTTCAAGGTACTTCAGTTATTTTAAGGTACTTGGTGTTTCCCTTTTGATACAGACTCTGTGAGAGAGTTTGTGCAATCATGGCCTCCAATTATCTGCTTTTATTCAATTATCTGCTTTAACGAGTCCCTTGAGAGCTTTGTACTGACACTCAGTGGGGCTCATTAATACTTTGAGATACTCAAGGTTTTTAAGGTACTTTGGATTTTCCTTTCCACACTGAATATCTGAGAGGTTTTTTTTGCCATCCTGGCCTCCAGTTCTCTCCTCCAAGGAGTCCATGAGGAGCCTGTGTTGGGGATGGACCTCAGTGGGACCCATTCATGCTTTGAGACACTTTGGGGTTTTCCTCTGACTTTGACTCCTGGAAAGGTTTGTGCAATCTCCTCTCAGGCCCTGAGGTTCCAGGGCTCAGCTCCAAATGCACCACAGGGCTCATTAGGATCAGGCAAGTCCTGACAAACCATGGCTCTGCCTTGATTTCCCTCTGGTCTGGTCCAGTTCATCAGGAAGGTTTACTTTTACAGTTATGGAGAAATATTTCAAAGAGCTTCTAAGAAATATGTAATCCTATTTTAAAGGGTGTCTTTTTATTACTGTTCTTTTTAGAGAAGAGCTGATTGCAGCATTCTGTGATTTATACTGACATAGGGCTGCCCCTAAGGAGGTCTGGCCAGCTCAAAGAAGCTGTACCTTGGAGCTGACCCAGTGTGGACAACCTTGCTCCACATTCCCCAATCCCATGTGAGAAACGGTTTTCACTTTCAAAAATTTAAATGCTTTATTAAGACCTTATCAAAATACAGCAGAAGACTGAATCAAGAAAAGAATACAGCACCAGGAGCAAAGAATTCAGTCACTGTGTGCTCATCTACAAAATGGATGTTCTGTCTTTTATACCTCTAGCCCCTCCCAAAGTCTTGTCAATCGACTCCTTCTTCACTGTCCAGTGGTGGAGATCACTGTCTCACACCTTGATTGGAGGTCAGGGGCTGCCACAGTAACAAGCCGACCCTCCCAAATGCCCCGACTACTGAGGCCATCCTGTGATAACAATGCAAGGGGGAGGGGAAGGATAACTATACATCTACAAAACTTCTCTTAACATATATTTAATATTCACCTCTTACTTATGAGAGTCAACCATAGGATTACTCATCTATAACAAGCCCCTCTTTTCTTTTTCTATAAGTCATTTTGCTAGAACAATTAATAAAAAATTTTGTCTCTCTCTTGAATGAGTCATACCAGCATCTGTTGATGTGGGCAAGGACAGTGGGAACAGGAGAAAAAACTCCAGGTTTTCCTTAGACACACTTATTTGGAATGGACAAAAGGGCATCCCAGAGGTCCAGTATGGCTTTGACTCCCATCTACCGTGCCTATGTGGCTGCTACCCATAGTCAGTGTATCTTAGGGGTGAGTACAGAGGCCAACTCGGTCCTGCCCTCCAGTCCCTGTTGAATTAAAAGACAACTGAGGAATGATAGAGGTCTGGTATGGCCTTTTGTCCCTACCTTACCATGCCTACGGGGTTGCTACCCACAGCAGGGCTATGGAGCCTTCTTGGGAGCAAACAAAGGGGCCAACCTGGTCTTGCCCTCCTTCCTTTGTCTTATTTTCTTAAAGAAGCTGTCCCATTACCTTTTACAGTCCCTTGTGTACTTCCCCTCAACAGATGCTGGTAATTCTCACCCATGAAAACAGGAAGATATTTCTTGAGATGGTTGGACTCTACTTTTTGTGTGTCTTGGTGTTTTTCTGGTTGTCTTTCAGTCTCTGCTTGAGAGTCAATCTTGTTTCACCCAGCCTGGATGTTACAGTCCACTCTTTGGGTTCTTCTGCTGGGCCTTTGACTCTGTTGCCATGAGTCCATCCCCGCTCTGCAGTTCGCACGGCCGATTCGGTGGTGAGCAGTACCTGAAAGGGACCTTCCCACTGAGGAGTTAGAGGCTGATCTCTCCATGACTTAATCATCACCCAATCCCCAGGATTAATATTATGGATTCTGAAATCCAGGGTGGTAGTTTGAGGAATTGCCCCTTTATGTCTTAGCCCTTCTAAGGTTTGTGCTATAGACATCACTGATTTCTTGGCATTGGCTTCCCCTTCCTCATAGGTGGCACCTTCTGGGGTGAGGTCAGGAAGGGAAACCCAAACATCATTTCATAGGGTGACACCCCCAGATCTGACTGGGGTTGGGTTCTAATTCTTAATAAGGCCAAAGGGAGACATTTTATCCATGACATTTGGGTTTCAATCATGAGCTTAACTAGAGCTCTTTTAAGAGTTTGATTCATTCTCTCAACCCGACCAGAACTCTGTGGATGCCATGGAGTGTGTAATTCCCATTTTACTCCCAGGGCCTGAACAACTTTCTGCAATAGCTTCGATGTGAAATGAGTTCCCCAGTCTGAATCAATCCTGTTTGCCATCCCATATCAGGGAATGATTGATTCTAGAAGTGTTTTACTCACAACATTGGCATTGGCTTTCACAGTGGGTACCACCTCTACCCAATGAGTCACGTGATCTACTATCACTGGCAAAAACTTCCACCGTTGTACCTGGGGAAGCTCAGTAAAGTCCACTTGGATGTTTTGGAAGGGCCGTAAGGCAGTTCTCACCCTCCTCTGGGTGTTTTCCTCATGATTTTCTTATTCACTTGTTGACATATCACACACCATTCAGTTACTTGCTTGGCTATCCTGAAAATTCCTATGCATCCCCAATCCCTTAGAAACTGATCACTTAGTGCTTGTGTACCCCAATGTGCTGTTCCATGTATGCCTTCCAGCATTTTCTTGGCCAGGGGTTTATTCAACATTTGCCTCCCATCTGCTAATCTCCACTTCCCTTTGTTATCCTTCTTGGCTCCTATTTTAAGGAGTTCTTCCTCTTCTGCCCCACTGAATACAGGGACTTTTTGCATTTCTCTCATGGGTGTTAATACCATTATTAGTTTTTCTGTCTCTCATTCACTTGCATTTTTAGCTTCTAAATCGGCTAAATTGTTCCTTTGCTCCTTCTGAGTCGCCCCTTTTTGGTGTCCTTTAACATATACCACTGCTATATACCACTGCTACTTCTTCTGGCAATTGTAAGGTTTCTAACTCTTCCAAAAGAAATTTTTCATGAATCAGTCCCTTTCCCTTTGAATTTAATAGCCCCCTCTTTTCCCAAATTTTTCCAAAGGTATGCACTATTCCAAAAGTGTATTTTGAGTCCTGTATATATTGTTCCCCTTTTTCTGCGCTAATATTTCCAGAGCTCACTTTAGGGCATACAACTCACACCTTGGGCTGACCAGTTGGAAGGTAACTTTCTCTTTTCTATGGCCACCAACCCTTCATGCACTATAGCGTACCCCGATACCCTGTGCCCCTTTATTACCTGTGAAGATCCATCGATGTACAATCGTTTTCCACCTTGGAGTGGTTGATCTGTTAGGTCCTCTCTTACTCGAGTTTGATAGTTTATAACCTCTAGGCAATTATGTATTAGTTCCTCATCTGGTTCTCCATACAAAAACTGGGCAGGGTTGAGTTGGTTACTCACGATTAGCTCTAAACCATTATCTATTAAGATGGCTTCATACTTTAGCACTTGGGAATCAGTGAGCCATTTCTCAGCCTTTTGGCTCAGGATACTCCTTACTGAGTTTGGGATGTATATTTTCAATTTTTCCCCCAAAGGTTAATTTTTTGCTTTTCTGCTATGAGTAGGGCAGTCACTGCCACAGCCTGAATGCAGGTTGGCCACCCCCGGCTGACAGGGTCTGGTAATTTTGATAAATAGGCCACTGGTTTCCTGGATCCTCCCCAGTCCTGGGCTAACACTCCATGTGCTACCCCTTTTTCTATATCCACAAACAGATAGAAGGGTTTGTCTAAGGCAGGAAGACTCAGTGACGATGCACTGACTAATTTTTGCTTTAAAGCTTCAAACTTTTGTTCATCATCTTTTTCCCACCTAATCTCTTCTTCAACTAACTTTTCATACAAGAACTGGATGGCCTGCATGTATCCTTCAATCCATAGCCTACAATATCCCAACAGGCCTAAAAACCTTCTGACTTCCCTCTTAGTTTTTGGCCATGGGAGTGAGACTATCCCTGCAATTCTCTCAGGGTTCAGCAGCCAGCTTCCTTGACAAATCACATGTCCTAGGAATTTTACTTCCCACTCTACAAATTGGAGTTTCCCTTTTGATACCCAAAGTCCTTGGTCCCCCAGAAAATTTAAAAACACTACGGTGGATTCCCAAACTTTTTTGTCTTCCTCTCCTGAGAAAAGCAAATAATTTACATATTGGATGAGCTCTATCTCAGGTTTAATGGAGAAGAGTTGTATTACTTCTCCTAGGGCTTGACCAAACAGGTTTGGGGATTCGGAAAACCCTTGGGGTAACCTAGTCCACCAAAGCTTTTGCTTCCTCCCAGAATTGGGGTCCTCCCATTCAAAGGCAAATATATCCCACTTTCCTCTGCCAGTGGAAAAAAACAAAAATCTTTTAGGTCTATCACAGTAAACCACTGGTGTGCTGGGGGGATATTACTCAGTAGTGTAGAGGGGTTAGGCACTACTGGGTATCAATTCACAGCTCTTTTGTTCACTTCTCTCAAATCTTGGACAAGCCTGTAAGTCCCATCTGACTTCTTTACTGGTAATATGGGTGTGTTATGGGGGGACATACATGGTTCTAAGGTCCTGTCCTCAAGTAGGTCCTGGATCAGCGGCTGCAGTCCTCGTCTCCCCTCCAGGGAGAGTGGGTATTGTTGTACCCAAACTGGATGGTTCTCATTAACTAGTTTTATTACTATAGGTTTGATGTTTAATTTACCTCACTTTTTTGGTTTTGCCCACACCACCTCATGAATTTTCTCATCATTTTCTTCCCTTAATTGGAGAAGCTTAACTACCATCTTCCCTTTCTCTGGAAGCATTCCAATGTCAAACTGCACCTGTAAATCCTGTCCTAATAAATTTCACCCTGCTTCTGGAACTAATAGAACATCCCCAATTCCTATTTTATTTCCTTCAAACTTTTAGTTCCTTCAAACTTTATTGGCATTATAACTGAGGCTTTGAAACCTTCCCCTTGTCAAGGTTTGGAAAAGACAGGTGTGTGCTAATGAAGGCAGGAGCCGCCCCTGAAATGGAAAATGTAAACCCCCTCCCTCCAAATTGTTCTCATTTTGAAATTAAGGGGGCTCTCAGGCACAGATATGGGAGCAGGAATAGCAGTTCTTTATTAGGGAAGAAAATTAAAGAAATAAACAATGCAGTACACTAGAACAACACTGACAGAGTCAGAACCCAGCCTGACACCCTGTGGGTCAGGGTGCTGGTGGCAGTCCAATTGGAAATGTGGCTGCAGTCCTCCTGAAGTGTCAGGGGTGGTTCTGTTGGAGCAAAGGGGGTCCTGTAGAGAAGGATGTATTCTTCCCCTGAAGATCCAGTGGAAGAAGAGGCAGCTGCTGTTTCTCTGGGGAATCCAGTGGAGAAAGCCGTGCTGGTGTCTCAAAACCTCTGGATTATATCTGGGTAGCAATGCTTGGCTCCTCCCTCTGGGCGGAGCATCTCACAATGGGATGTTATAGTTCTTATCAGCCATGCAGTGACATTCAATAGCCTGTTATCAGCAGATGTCCCCTCCCAAGGCAGGAGTGATTGTGAGCACCCACAGAGAGAGATAAGGCAAACTGCCCACTTGGCAAAAGATAATCTGCCATACAGATGGTAATGGAATACAGCTTGCATTGCAATCTGGAACATGCAGTCTTTCACTTCAGATAGGTCAGTAGGTTTTAAAATGGGAGTGGTCTCCTTCTGATGAAGGCAAAGATGTCTTCCTCAATTTGACCTCTTTAGTTATGACTTGTTGGATCACAGGGAACATGGATCACCAGGAGTCTTCCCAACGTGGGTTCTCCCATGGGGGATAAAGCTGGAGCAGTGCATGAAGCTCTTCCTGCAGTTGGGTCATGTGCAGGGCTTCCCTTACTGGTGGCTCCGTTGGTGTCTGGTCAAGTGAGAGCTGCTGGTGAAGCTCTTCCCACACTCAGGGCAGAGGAAGGGCCTCTCATCCGTGTGAATCTGCTGGTGGCAGAGGAGATCGGAGCTGGTCTGAAACCTCTTCTGGCACTCAGGGCACTCTTAGGGACTCTCCCCTGTGTGGATCATTTGGTGGATGATCAGCTGGGGCCTCCTACTAAAGGTCATCCCACATTCCCCACACTTGTATGGCCTTTCCCCAGTGTGGATCCTCTGGTGGCAGATCAAGAGAGACTTCTGACTGAAGCGCTTCCCACATTCCCCACACTCATAGGGCCAATCCCTGGTGTGGGTCTTCTGCTGGGAGATCAGGTTGGAGTTCTGGCTAAAGCTCATCCCACATTCCCCACACTCGTAGGGCCTCTCCCCAGTGTGGATGCGCTGGTGCCTGATGAGGTGGGAATTGCGCTTGAAGCCCTTCCAACAGTCGGAGCAGCGGAAGAGCCTCTCCTTGGTGTGAATCCGCTGGTGCTGGAGGAGATCAGAGCTGGTGTGAAACCTCTTCTGACACTGAGGACACTCATAGGGCCTCTCCCTCTCTCCTGTGGATGCGCCGATGGGTTACAATGGTGGAGTTGCGCTTGAAGCCCTTCCCACAGTTGGGACAGCGGAAGGGCCTCTCTTTGGTGTGAATCTGTTGGTGCTGGAGAAGACTGGAGGTGGTCTGAAACCGCTTCTGACACTGAAGACACTCGTATGGCCTCTCCCCAGTGTGGATGCGTTGGTGGGTCACAAGGGTGGATCTGTAGTGGAAGCCCTTCCCACACTCCCCACACTCGTAGGCCCATTCCCCAGTGTGGATCATCTGGTGGCTGATCAGGGCGCTGCTCTGCCTGAAGCTCTTCCCACACTCCAAGCACTTGTAGGGCTTCTCCCCATCATGAAGCTGCTCATGGACCATCAGCTCTGAGCTCTGGCTGAAGCTCTGTCCACCTTCCTGGCTCAGGGTGGGTCTTTCCTCCACAGAGCCCCCCGGGCTGCCTTTGGAGCCCCTCCTCCTGTGGGATCTCTGGGGATTTTCCTCCCCGTTGGATTCGTGTGCCCTGGAGTCACTCAAAACGGCCTCTTCTACAAGGTTCTGCTGTGGGGATTTGTCCTTCCTGGTCTCCATCCTCAGCTCCTTGTCTGGGAGAGGAAGGACAAGGAGAGGATGGGATTTGCCTCTGTGCCAGAGGGAAGGGGAAGGAGATCCCCCCAGTGCATCCCCAGCAGGATGGGGTTGGCAGCAGGGTTGTCCCCAGGGGGTGTCCATGTCCCTGTCACCCCAGGCCATTCCCCAGGGCTGTCCCTGTCCCTGTCACCCCAGGCCATTCCCCAGGGGTGTCCCTGTCCCTGTCACCCCAGGCCATTCCCCAGGGGTGTCCCTGTCCCTGTCACCCCAGGCCATTCCCCAGGGGTGTCCCTGTCCCTGTCACCCCAGGCCATTCCCCAGGGGTCTCCATCATTCTCACCCAGGCAATGCCTGGGGGGTCTCCCTCCCTCTCACCCCTGTGCCAGGGGGTGCTCGGGGCAGTCTCTGTCCCTCTCAGCCCAGGGGATGCTCGGGGCTCTCTGTCCCCTCGCCCTGGGGGATGCTCGGGGGGTCTCCATCCCTCTGGCCTCAGGCAATGCCTGTGCAGGGCTGGGCACCAGGGGCTCTGTGTCCCTCTCACCGCTGAGGCTGCTCGGGGCTGGGGGGGCTCTCCGACCTTCTCAGCCCTGGGGAGGCCGGGGGGGTCTCTGTCCCTCTCAGCCCTGCTGTGACCCCACCCAAACATCATCGGGCTCAGAGGGACAGAGACACCCCCAAACCCCCAGAAGGGCTGAGCCTGGGATTTGGTTTGGGGCTGAGGATTTAGGAAGGGGCTGGAATTGGGGCTGGGCTTGGAGTTGGGGCTGAGATTTGGATTAGAGCTGGGATTGGGGTTAAGGCTGGACATGGGATTGGCTTTAGGGCTGGGGTTGGGATTGGGTCTGGGGCTAAACGAGTCTGGCACTGGGATGGGATTAAATACAGAACTGTGAGTGTGTCTAAACATGGAGTGAGATTGAGACCAGGATCAGGGTCAGGTTTGGGACTGAGCTCACCCAGTGTGGGACAGGGGGGATGTCACTGTGGGAATGTGTGAATGCCTTCACTTGGGGATTCCTCCCACCCAAGTCCATCTCTAGAAGCCACCTAATGTCCATAAAAACCTCCCAAATCAAAAGTGAATAAAAAAGAACCAACCAGGAGTTTCCTCTTTCCAGTCTCATCCCTCTGGGGTTCTGGTGGCCCCCCATCTCAGGGCTGCTGGGGATCCCATGGGTCCTGGGCATCCCCCCTCTCCAGGGTCCTGCTTAGGGATTCTGGGGGGTTTTGGGTTCCCCCTCTCCAGCCTCCCCATAATCCAGCAACTTGGGGCTCCCCTCTCTCCCCACCACCATACACTGGTTTAGGAGAAATTTGGGAGAAAACCTCCAAAAGGGGTTTTCCCTAGGGAGGAGATTCAAGCAGCACACCCCCCATCCCCACCCCAAGCAGGTTTGGGAAAATATTTCCTTGGAGAAAAGAGGGAAAATACTGTTTATTTAACAGGCAAAGCATTCACCAGCACAAAAAAAAAAAAAAAAAACATGAAACAAAACCTCTTGCTTCTCCAAAAGAGATGACAAACTCACAAAGTCTCCCTGCTGGCTGTAGCTCAGCTCACTCGGTCTCTTATCAGTCTCTTATCAGTTCCTCCAGCACTGGAAATGCCACAGCCCAGGCCCAACCAGGTGGGCCACAGGTGGGAGCTGCCGGTGGTGTTCTGGGTGTTCAGCCCAGAGCAGGTTTAAACAGCTCCAAAGAAAAAGAAAAAACACAGTCCAGGGCTAAAAACAAACTAAAAGCAAAGGAGAGCTCTGTCCTGTCTGTCCATCTGCAGACATCGCAACAGTCCAGAAGCCGAAATGTGGAGCAATAAGTGCAGTGTCTGAAAACAAACTGCAGCTTCTTCCTCCTCCCCTTCGCTCTCAGAACCGGCCTTAAAGGTGCAGAACTCATTTCTGGGCTAAACGGACCGATGGGGTACGAGCATCATGAAGTCACCCCAGGACACGGCCCTGTCAGGGTCAGGGGGTCCCGTCCCCGCCTCATCTCCGGGCTGCCGGGGGTCCCCCAGCTCCGCTATCGCCCCTTCCCCTCTCCCCGCCCCGGGGGTCCCCCGTTCCACAGCCCCGGCTCTCACGGGGATCCCCAAAACCAATGTCCCGCCCCGTCGGTACCGGGCCATCCCCACGTGGAGCCCCCGGGACCCTCCCGAGGGGCGATCGCGGCTCCTCTGCCCCCGAAAAAGCTCCTCTGAGGGAGCCCGGAGATATCCGGGGCTCGAGTCCGGGATCTGCCGGCTCCGAACACTCTCCAAAAAAATCCTCCCGGAGAGCCCTGGCTGGAGTTATTTGGGAATTTAGCTACTTGAGCTGGGCTTCTTGTGGGACTTTTAGCAGCCTTGTGTTCCTCACCTTGGACTAAATGAACTTTATCAGTCAATCTGATATAATTTGCTCCCTCTCCTCCAGTGATTTTAACAAACATTTCAAGCAAGGACAACAAAATATTTTCTTTTGCACTGGCCACCCACAGTGGCCATTTTTCACATCAGTTCTCCCATAAGTCACTCAGAGGAAGCTGTGTCCAATTTTCCAAGAGTTCCTCCACAAAGAGCCACAACCTCCTCAGAGGAGGGAACCATGCTGTTGTCAGAGGCACTTGGGGTCAGAGAACAGTGCCCTGAACTCACTGTGCCAAAATAATGTCACAAACTGGCAAATAAAATTGTTAGACAGATTCCTCTGCCCCAATTAAGATGCTTATGAGACCAAATCCAAAGTGGATTTTATTGAACAGTGAATGTGAGGTAGAGAGAGAAATGGAAAGAAAGAGAAAAGGGGGAGAGCAAGGGAGTGACAGGGACAGAGACCTCCCCTGGGGCAGGGCAAGTGTGACATTGTCCCCTGTGTGTGTGGCCTTCCCAGGGTGGGGGTTTTACACCTGAGCCAGTTTGGGTAAGGGGGGTGGTGTTCACCCCCCGAGCAGGGATTACCCCACTGTTTCAGGTTGCAATGGAAGATGGAACCAAATGCATGTTTTCAATCCCCATCTTCATCAACTGCTATCAACAGGCGGGGCAGTGTTCTTTATCTCTTCCATGACTCAGCCCTGATAACGCCCTCCAGGGGAGATATCTTCTGGGAATGGGCCATTGAGTGTCACTGCAGGACTGATCAAATTCCATCATCCCATTGTGGGATGCTCCGCCCAGGGGGAGGATCCAAGCATTCCTACCTGGATATAAGCTGAGCCTTGCAACACCAGGAGCAGCTTGCCTGCTGGATTCCCAGAGGACAAGAGCTCCAGAACCACCACTGGACCTTCAGAGGAAGACCAGACCCTTCTACAGGATCACTGCTTGGACAGAATCACGTTCATCACTCCAACAGGACTGCAGCCACCATTTAATGGGACTGCTGCCACCACCCTGACCAACAGGGTGTCAGGTTATATCCTGACTCTGTCAGTTTAAGGCAGTGTTTCTGTATCATTGCCTTGATCTTCATTTTCTTATTAAATTGTAATTCTGGCTTAGACTCTCCCCCAGGTTTGCCTTCAAACCAGTACAAAAGAAAATGTGCACACCCTTTGTTTTCTTCCCAGAAGAGGATTTCCCATTCCCAAATCTTGATTGGATGGAGGACGAGGCTGCAAGGAAGAGGAAGGAGACCTGGGACACCCAAGCAGGTGAGGAGGAAGTCAGTGCCCCTTTCCCCCTCTCTCCTGCTCCATCTCCCAGCCCAGCACTGCCCCTGGAACAAAAAGACGAATGTAGCGACCCTTTGTTTTCTTCCCAGAAGAGGATTTCCCATTCCCAAATCTTGATTGGATGGAGGAGGAGGCTGCGAGGAAGAGGAAGGAGCCCTGGGACACCCAGGCAGGTGAGGAAGAAGTCAGTGCCCCTTTCCTTCTCCTGTCCATCTCCCAGCCCAGCACAGCCCCCGGCTGCAGGACAACCCTCTGCCAACCCCGTCCTGTGCGGGATGCACTGGGGGATCTCCTTCCCCCCTCTGGCACGGAGGCAAATCCCATCCTCTCCTTGTCCTTCCTCCCCCAGACAAAGAGCTGAGGATGGAGACCACAGAGGAAAAATCTCCTTGGCAGAACCTCGTGGAAGAGGCAGTTTTGAGTGACTCCACAGTGCAGAATTCCAATGGGGAGGAAAATCCCCAGAGATCCTTCATGAGGAGGGGCTGCAAACCCAGCCCAGGGGGCTCTGAGGAGGAAAGACCCACCCTGAGCCAGGAAGGTGGACAGAGCTTCAGCCAGAGCTCAGAGCTGATGGCTCAGGAGCAGCTTCATGATGGGGAGAAGCCCCACAAGTGCTTGGAGTGTGGGAAGAGCTTCAGGCAGAGCAGCGCCCTGATCAGCCACCAGATGATCCACACTGGGGAATGGCCCTACGAGTGTGGGGAGTGTGGGAA
>NW_022148378.1:0-25000 GCF_901933205.1 Camarhynchus parvulus
CTCGTCCCCCGCCCCGCCACCCACGCGGGGCGAGGCGGGGTGAGGACGTGAATCCTCAGAGCCCCCAGAAACACATGGGACTCTGCCCCCGGACCCGGGACCAGCTGGCTCGGAGCCCAGTTCACCCTGGGGGAGCAATCGCCATCCCCCAGCACACCGTCCCGGGGCGGGGAGGGGGACTCCACATCACACAAAAACTCAAATTCCCCCTCGTCCACATCCGAGACAGAAGGGCTTCCCTGGGAACTCCGAGGGGTACAAGAACCAGACCCTTGCCAAACTGCCTCGCATTTTTTCCACTGCACCAGCAGCGATCCCACGTCTACCGTGCAATCATCAAAGAGGGCTTCCGTGAGACGGACTCCCACGAGAGACCACTCCTCTCTGGAGAATACCTTGCCAGGGACCAAAAAGAGTCCTTGCTCTCTACACCAAAGTATCAATCTTTCCTGTTTCCCAGGAAACAGAAACCTGTTTCCACCTGTTTTTCTGTTGATATTTCTTAGCCTTTTCAGAGGCGGCTTCGCTCAATGAGACATCAGAATGCTCGAACCTCACAGTCACATCCACTACGACAGCTTTAGAACCTTTAACAAAGATTAAATCCGGTTTAAACAATTCACCCGCATCATCCCTCAGATGTGGCTCCAAAAACACTGTCCAATTCTCCTTCTTAGCCTCTTCAGCAAGAGTTTCACAGATGGCATTGTGTCTTTTGATCCTGGCATCCTGAGTAATTGCCCAGTTTCCGACAATGTGAGCTACGGTCTCAAATCTCGCACCACAATGTCTGCACGATTGAATAACGTCTTCCTGTCTACCCCTAGCCAGGAATTCTCTTGTCGGGTAGACATTCGCTCTGAGTTGTAGGGCCGTGATTAATTTACGGTGAGGTATGCCCTTAAACCGCCTTATCCAGGCATTACTGATCTCATCATTCTCAAAATTCTCAATCCCATGGCCCTGGGCAACCAGATGGACCCACTTTTGAAATTCCATTTTCCTCCAGTTACACGGTTTTGGGTAATGGATTTTGGGAACGGGTGCCTCCCATTCTGGCTCAGCTTCACCGCCTCCTTCCATCTCAACCAATGGTAAAGGCTCCCAAATTGACGGGATGGACTCTTGTTTCCCTCCTGCTTTCAACCATAATCTTTCAAATAACCGTTCCAGCTGTACCTCCTTTAAATAACTCACGAGAGTCTCATCCGAAGACTGAGCTAATCTGTGCAGTCTTCGCGCCTGAATGCTTGGAATAAGCGCCGCCAGCTTGATGAGTCCTAGACCACCATCCTCAAAACTCGAATACAAGATCGCATCGCAAGTGCTTTGGGGCAAATGAAGCCACTCCTTGACCACATTTCGAATTAGAAAAAAAAAAAAAAAAAAAAAAAAAAAAAAAAAAAAAAAAAAAAAAAAAAAAAAAAAAAAAATTTTTGTTCAGACCTTTGACACTTACAGTTTCCTTCTGTCTCACATTCAGCAAACAATGACATTCATATATGAGCCTTATCCCACAATCAGGTCTCCCTGAGGTACACACCGTGTTGTTCCATCTTTCTGCATTATCCACCACGTATAACCTGGTCCTTGAGCAAAAAACAATCCCACGGATGGGTTTGTCTGTACTCGAGGCAGGGTTGATCCATACTGTCTTTCCCAATAAACCTCTGACATGGGCCACTGGGGCTTTATCCCCATCTACTATATTAAGGAGCTCAGACTGAGCAGGACCCTTCGGTTGGTGGAACCTCAGTGTTAACTAACCAGGTAGCCTTCGCCAAATGCTGCTCCCAGTTTTTTAAAGACCCCCACCCAATGCTTTTAAGGTGGTTTTTTAACAATCCATTATACCTTTCCACTTTGCCTGCAGCTGGTGCATGATAGGGGATATGGTATACCCACTCGATGCCATGTTCCCTAGCCCAAGTATTAATAAGATTGTTTTTAAAATGAGTTCCATTATCCGACTCAATTCTCTCAGGAGTACCGTGCCTCCAAAGGACCTGCTTTTCAAGGCCCAAGATAGAGTTACGAGCTGTGGCATGAGACACAGGGTAGGTTTCCAACCATCCCGTGGTGGCTTCTACCATGGTTAGTACATAGCGCTTGCCTTGGCGGGTTTGAGGCAGCGTGATGTAATCAATCTGCCAGGCCTCCCCGTATTTGTACTTAGACCACCGCCCACCGTACCAGAGGGGCTTCAGCCGTTTAGCCTGCTTAATGGCAACGCACGTCTCACAGTCACGAATAACCTGAGAGATACTGTCCATGGTTAGATCCACCCCTCGGTCTCGTGCCCATTTATAGGTGGCATCTCTACCCTGGTGGCCTGAGGCATCATGGGCCCATCGTGCCAAGAATAACTCTCCCTTATGCTCCCAGTCGAGATCTATCTTCAATTCCCCTATCTTTGCAGCCTGATGTACTTGCTGGTTGTTTTGCTGCTCTTCATTAGCTCTACTTCTGGGGACATGGGCATCTACATGCCGAACCTTCACAGGTAACTTCTCTAACCGAGTAGCGATATCTTTCCACTCTTCTGCAGCCCAAATTGGTTTTCCTCTGCGCTGCCAGTTCGCCTCTTTCCATCTCTTCAGCCATCCCCATAGAGCGTTGGCTACCATCCAAGAATCGGTATACAAATAGAGCCTTGGCCACTTCTCTCTCTCTGCAATACCTAGGGCCAGTTGAATAGCTTTGATTTCAGCAAATTGACTGGATTCACCTTCTCCTTCAGTAGCCTCCGCAACCCGTCGAGTGGGACTCCATACAGCTGCTTTCCACCTCCGTTTCATCCCTATGATGCGACAAGAACCATCGGTGAATAAAGCGTAACGTGTTTCTTCTGCTGGCAACTGATTGTATGGTGGAGCTTCCTCAACCCGGGTCACTGGCTCTTGTTCCTCATCTGCGACACTAAAGCTCTCACCTTCGGGCCAATTTGTAATTATTTCCAGGATCCCAGGGCAATTTAACTTCCCAATTGAAGGCCTGCGTAATGAGGGCAATCCACTTACCCAAGTAGCTTTGGTGGCATGGTGGGTAGAGGGAACCTTTCCTCTGAACATCCATCCCAGCACCGGTAGTCGGGGTGCCAGAAGAAGTTGTGCCTCTGTACCAATCACCTCGAGGCGGCTTGGACTCCTTCATAGGCGGCCAAGATTTCTTTTTCTGTTGGGGTATAGTTATCTTCAGACCCCCTGTAGCTCCGACTCCAAAATCCCAATGGTCGGCCTTGGGTCTCGCCAGGCACCTTCTGCCAAAGGCTCCAGGACAGACCATGGCTCCCGGCCGCAGAGTAGAGCACGTTCTTCACATCTGGTCCCGTCCTAACTGGACCCAGGGCTACAGCATGAGCGATGTCCTGCTTGATTTGGACAAACGCTTGCTGCTGCTCAGGGCCCCAATGGAAGTCGCTCTTCTTGCGGGTAACCAGATAAAGGGGTCTCACAATCTGACTATACTCGGGGATGTGCATCCTCCAGAAACCTATAGCACCTAAGAAGGCTTGTGTTTCCTTCTTATCAGTTGGTGGGGACATAGCAGTGATTTTGTTAATAACATCCGCAGGAATCTGACGCCGTCCATCTTGCCACTTCACCCCAAGAACTGAATTTCTCGGGCAGGTCCCTTGACTTTGCTCTTCTTAATGGCAAATCCAGCTTTCAGGAGAATATGAATGATCTTCTCTCCTTTTCGAACACTTCCATTGCCGTGTTCCCCCAGACAATGATATCATCAATATATTGTAAATGTTCTGGAGCCTCACCCTCTTCTAGTGCAGCCTGGATCAGTCCATGACAGATGGTAGGACTGTGTTTCCACCCCTGGGGCAGTCGGTTCCAGGTACACTGCACTCCCCTCCATGTAAAAGCAAACTGAGGCCTGCATTCTGTTGCCAGAGGGATGGAGAAAAACGCGTTAGCAATATCGATGGTCGCGTACCACTTTGCTGCCTTGGACTCCAGCTCGTACTGCAGTTCCAGTATGTCCGGTACAGCAGCACTCAGTGGTGGAGTCACTTCGTTCAATGCACGGTAGTCCACAGTCAATCTCCATTCTCCGTCAGATCTTCGCACGGGCCAGATAGGGCTGTTAAAGGGTGAGTGGGTTTTACTGACCACCCCTTGGCTCTCCAGCTCTCGAATCATCTTGTGGATGGGGATCACGGCATCTCGATTTGTCTGGTACTGCCTGCGGTGCACTGTCGAAGTGGCAATTGGTACTCGTTGCTTCTCTACCTTCAAGAGTCCTACTGCAGATGGGTTCTCTGATAGTCCAGATAAGGTATTCAATTGTTTAATACCCTCTATCTCCACTGCAGCTATTCCAAAAGCCCACCTGAATCCCTTAGGATCTTTGTAATAGCCATTCCGGAGGAAGTCTATGCCCAAAATACACGGAGCCTCTGGACCAGTCACAATCGGATGTTCCTGCCACTCCTTCCCAGTCAAGCTCACCTCAGCTTCCAACAAAGTCAACTGTTGTGATCCCCCCGTCACTCCAGCAATGGAAACAGGTTCTGTCCCCACGTATTCTGATGGCATTAAGGTACACTGTGATCCAGTGTCAACCAATGCTTCATAGTCTTGTGGCTCTGATGTGCCAGGCCATCTGATCCACACCTTCTAAAAAACCCGATTTTCCCGTGCCTCTTCCTGGCTAGAGGCAGGGCCCCTCTAAGCCAGATTGTCCTTTTTTCCTTGGGCGTATGCCTTAGAAGTTCCTTCAAGGGGATCGGACATGTCATCGTCATACTCAACATCTCGGCTGCGAGCAACCGGAGCTGCCCTCTTTTTGGTGATACTTCCTCTTCTCTTCAAATCACGCACCCGTTGTGCCAAAGCAGCAGTGGGTTCTCCATCCCATCTCCTCATGTCTTCTCCAGACTCACGCAGAAGGGCCCATAACTCAGCCTGTGGGGTGTACCTTCTCTTGCCATCAAAGGAACGCCAGCGTTGGATACCAGGGCCTCTAATTTGCACAGCCGAGATTTGAATAAGGTCCTCCTTAATCTCTTCCCGGAGTTTCTTATGATTCTCCTCTATTTTGTCCTCTAGTTTCCGCAGTTGTGTTTCCACTGCTGCAATTCTGGCATGAGTTGGTCCATGCACAGCATCTGCATACGCTCGAAGCTTCTTCGCCATATCAAGCACAGTCTCATATGTATCATCCCGCTTCATTATTGCCAGAGCAGAAGCGTATTCAGGTGGCCCAAGTCGCACAAGTTTCCTCCACATTACAGGTGTGCATGGTACCAGGTCCGGATTCCTAGTTGTTATATCATCTGAGAAAATGAGCTCTGCCACCGCCATTTCTCTCAGGCGTTGGATCCCCTGCTCTATGGTCTTCCACCCTGTCTGCTGCATATAGAGATCATCAGCACATAAGTATCTTTGTGCTACACTCTCCAGGACCCGTTCCCAGAGGCTGTGAGGGCTAGCCCTGCTCATCATACCTTGATCGATGACAGTATCCTGCGACAGGGATCCCAAATGCCTCGCTTCAGTACCATCCAAAATCGTAACCTCCCCTGCAGCATCCCAAAGGCGGACTAACCAACTGATTATAGATTCGTCAGGTTGTCGTCTGTAATCCTTTCTTAGGCCCCTGAGGTCCTTCAGAGAAAAGGAGTCAGTATTAGCTCCAGAATCTGTGCCCCTTGATGTGGCCTCTGATTTTGGTGAGGGTCCTTCTCCTGCAGCATCATCATCATCCTCCACCTTTCGATCGGTCTTGTCTTTACACTTTCCACCTCTTGTATTGGCTGCGACAGCCATGGGTTGGGGCCTGTCGTCTGATTCAGCTGCTCTGGAGCCTGGGATGTTAGCTGCAGCCTGGGTCACTGGGATAGTAACTAACTTATCTCCCTGTTCCCTTTCTACTATCTGCTGCTCCACAGTATCTAGCAGAGTACGGTAAACAAACGCTAAGGCCCAGCTCACTGCAGTAAGTCTTTCCTCCTTAGTATTACCATGGCACTTCTCCCTCAAATACTTTGCCACCTCGACTGGGTTCTGAATTTGATCAGATGGAAAGTCCCAGCCTATAGGATCAGCAAATTCCTTTAAAGTCTGGCCCATATCCTCCCATTTCCCACTCCAGTCAAGATTTTCCCTGCTTTGTTTTACTCCTGAATCAGGAGTCTCTCTAACCCCTCTAGAAATCTCGGCTTTCATTTTATATACACTCCAGACAGTATAGGAAAGGCTTAATAAGTTAAATGCCAGAAAGATGGTTTCTTTTAAACTCAGGGGAAATTCAACATTTCCTAATAGAGATGTCAACAATTTGGAGGAGAAGAAGGAAGACAAAAGCTGAGAAGCCCCTTCCCCTTCTTCTCCCCAAACAAACTGAGTACACAGCCATGGCAGCAATCCATACATTCCTGAAACAAGGTCTTCCATAAACCTCTGACAAATCAGCACACATAAGACCAGCCCAATGACTATTCTGGTTAGTGCCCCCTGCTTACAGAAGCTACTTATTACGGACAACACCAGAGCTATTTTTGGGTAAGGAAATAACCCTAGGGACCACAAAGGTATTAAAGCTTCAAAAACCCCAAGGGACCAGAAATACCGGCAAACTTTCACCCCAAATGACATTATGAATTACCAATATGCCCACAAAACAACCAAGACCAAAATATTATTGTTATAGGTTTGTTTTCCACTGTCTTCGGCCTCCTTCGTTTCCCGGCCAACGCACCAAAAAGGATGTCCTGGTTCAGGACAAAATTAGGGGAAATCTCCAAAAGGGAGTTCCCCCAAACACCGGGTTCGGGAAGGAATTCCTCGGAGGAGCAAAGTGGAAAACAAAACCTATTTATTGACAAATAACAAAGAACACTCCCCAACACAAGAAAAGAAAAGAAAAACCAGTTCAGTGTTGTGGAGGGTGCCAAGCTTCTCTTGCAGGCTCCAGAGATCCCGCCGGACGTCGGACGTCCCAGGTCAGGTCCAGAGCCGGTCCAGTATCTTCAGGGGAGGGTAAGAAAGAGAGGACGAAAGAAAAGGGAAAAAGAGGGGAAAAAAAAACAGCGCAGAAAGCAGCAAAGGGAAAAAAAAACCAGCTATCAGCTAGGGCTAAGGCAGTAGCAAGCAAGCAAAGCAGCAAGCAGAAGCAAGCCGGCCAGCCAGCCAAGCAGCTCAAAGCCAGAAAAAAAAGGCAAAGTGCACCCAGTCCCCCTCCCTCCTCCCTCCCCGCCCCGCCCGTGCAAGACGGCCGGGAGTGGGGGGGAGAGAGAGAGAGAAAAAACACAGCTGCCAGACACAATACACGATATTGGGATAAAAGCGGTCATCCCACGACAGTGTCTGTTTGAAATATTGTGAAGTCAATCCGTACTCTCTGACTGCCTTTACTAATTCTTTGATCACCTCGTGATCCGTTCTTTCCCACCTTGGATTCTGACCCTGTGCATCATATGTGACTGGCATTGTGAGATCTCCTGAGCCTTGCAATAGACCTTTTTCTTTTAATAATTCTTGTCTGATGTGTTTCCAATCCATTGTTTTCACTGGCCTCTCTTCTTCTTCCTCTGGAAATTCCTCTGGTATTTGCATGAACAGTGGAGTTGTGGAAGTCATTGGTATTTCTGAAGTCCACCTCCCTCTTCTTGATGAAGTCTTTGGCCTTGCTCCTAAATCTGGAATCTGAAATTCTGGTTGTTTCTTCTTCTTTGCTGTATCAAATGATTTTAGAAAACACTTTGCTGCTTCCGCTGCCGAAAACATCCATGCTGGCCCTCCTTCTGATGCTGTAATGTGTATTATATCTTCTTGTGGTTGTGCTTCATCTGAAGTTTCTTGCGCTTCACAAAATTCCGAAGCTGAAGGATATCCCATTTGCTGTGTTGTCGCTGGTTTCTTTGTTGTAGTTTTCTTTTTATAGATTGTTGGAAAAAACTGCTGCAGTGTTGCAGTCCCGCCACCAGATGGCGCTGTGGCTTGGCCGATCAGGTTCAGCCCGTCCTGCTCTGCGGTCATTCCACCACAAGGTGGCGCTGTCGCCCGCCCGATTGACTGAAATGGCGGCGCGAACTCGCCCCAGTCCCGCTGTTCGTGTTCGGCTGTCTGAAACGCGCGCAGTTTTTGATGAGACAAGGACTGAGCTGTTTCTAACCGAGCTGGCATTTGGGTTTGGATACGCGAATGCCTCCCCGGGGTAGCAGAGGGTCATGGTTTGACACTGGCACAATGCCAGTGCCCCATGAAAATACACTTTCCCTGGTGTTTGCTGTGAAATGTGACCAGGAAATAAGCAAAGCAGGCTTCTAGCTTGGGAATAGAAGGAACAAAAAGTTTATTAACTAAACTACAAAAGACAGGGACACACACACACACACACACACACAGACAGGAACAAGGAAAACTTCACCAAAGCATTTCCTCCTCCCCCTACCAGATTCTCCCAATACATCTCTCAAATTTCAACTCTCAGTCATCATCACTCTGTAAATACTCAATTCTCAGTCCATCAAGAGAAGAAGTCCTTCTTGGGCCATGGTGACCACTTCCTTTTCATGTCCAGTGCTCTCACCACATGAACATGGACCAGAGTTGCTTCGAGGGTTTTCCTTTTTAAGGGTGCTTTGTCTCCTTCCCAAAAAGGGCGCAGTCTCACCTTCGGGACGTCCTTGTCCCCCCCATACTTCTCTACCCCCTGGGGCCGGGGGGTCTCCAACACTGAACCCTCTTGGTCCCGAGCCATCGCCTCCCCCTGGATGCAGCCTCTGTGTCGCAAGGAAGCGTGGTTCTGTCCATGGCTGACAAGAAGCGTCCAGCATCAAGCCACTCCTTATCTCTTGCCATCTAGGGTTCTCTCACAACCCTGCATCACAACACACTTGCCTATTTCCTGCTCCAGAAGAGGTCAATGCTCTGCAAAATTTTCATTGTCCAAACAGGGGTTAAAAAAACCTCTTACAAGCGGCCAGGCTTCTCCGTGCTCTCCCCCATTCTCCATAAGCCGGGCATGCTGCCAATTCCAAGGCCTCAAGGCCACAGCACCCAGCGCTGGCTTCTCTCTCTGTCTCTCCTGAGAGAGCTTCCCAATGCCTCCTGGTGCCCCCACCACCCTTCCATCTTGAGGGGCCTTCAGCCCCCTCTCTGTCCCAAACTCGGCTCACCTGAAGGCCTTCCCCTCCCCCGCCCAGCAGCAGCAGCTGGACGGGGGAGAGATCTGAACTCTTTCCCGACGGAAGTCAAAGAGGAAGTCCCGAGGGAAAGCTCTGCTTTTAACCCCTGTGTTCTCAGAGGCGTATCCAAATACCTCAATGGTCAAAACAGGTGCCAATTTCAGAATCTGAACACCTATTGGCCTCTGGCCAGTCCATTCCCAGAAAACCTATTTCCTGCAAACCCACGACACAGAGGTATGAACCGAGGGGCCTGGAGCCGAGGGTGCCGGGACCGGAGAAGGGGTGGAACTTTGGGATGTCGACCCCCGAGCCCGCCTCCTCCTTGCCCGAGTCGTCACAGGGGAACGGACCCGTCCCCGACCACGCTCTGCCCGCGCCTTCTGCGCACGCGTGGCTCTGGGCACGCCTCTTGCCTCCCCCGGTGACGTCACTGTCTCTGTCCCGCTCCGCCTCTGATGTCTCCTCCCTCTCGGGCTCCCTCTCCTCCCCCTCTGGCGCTGTGTCCATGGCTCCCGCCGACGCGCGCAATTCTCCTCCCGCCTGTGCCTGTCCCCGTGCCGCGATTCTAGCCGGTCTGCGCGGTTTGACTTCTGGGTACGGAGTCACCGCCCTGCGTCTCCCTACGGAAGCCAGCTGGAGCCCTGCAGCTGCCCCAACTGACTTATCCCCCGTGTCTGACGCAGTGGGATCGGTCCCTGACCCCTCCCCGGGTGTCCCGCGAGCCTTGCTTTTCGTGTGCACTTTGGGTACGGCTCCGGTGGAGACCACTGCTGCCGCCGCCGCTGCTCCGCCCGAAACCGCCTCAGAACCCCCGCCTGCCACCATCTCCGCGACCTCCCCGCTGTCTGGCCCCGCCGCCGCTGTGGCTGCCGCCGCTGGCTGCCCGTTGCAGCGCGGACGCGCCTGCCGCGAGGAAGTCTTTCCTCCTCTCCCTCTGGCCCCGCTCTGACCCCCCCGCCTGATTCTGTGTCCTCCCCACTCCCCTTTGGCTCCTGCGAGTCGGTCGGACGTGCCTTAGTAATGGCACAGTCTGACTCCTCGATCTCGCTTGGAAGTGAAGAAGTGTCAGAATCAGACCCTGAAAGCTCTGACATGTCTGAGATTTCTGGGTGTTTTGGAGGTCCCGCAGGCTTTTGGGATGAGGGAATTGGAGATGATGAAATCTTCCCCCCCCCTCTTTACGAGGTCTGTCTCTCCCTGGGCAGCTGGGAGCAGAGCCAACCTCCGCTTCTGGCTTTGCTCCTTTCCCTCCGCCCCTGTGAGAGCTCTGACAGGCTGCTGCTTGGCAACTTTCTTAGAGATTGCCTCGAGCATGACCCTGGCTGGTGATAACAATTTTGTGGCCGTTTCATCCTTTTTTAACTGCTGAATAATAAAGATGCCTATTTATCTCTTGCCAAAATCCTACCTCAAACAACAGACGCGTCTCTGTACATGGATAGTTACACCTGACCCGTAGTAAAAGATCTTTGAGCTCTTTGTTTGAAATTGCAGGGGACTGAGCCTG
The DNA here is from genome assembly GCF_901933205.1 of Camarhynchus parvulus. Classification (NCBI taxonomy): domain Eukaryota; kingdom Metazoa; phylum Chordata; class Aves; order Passeriformes; family Thraupidae; genus Camarhynchus; species Camarhynchus parvulus. The sequence goes on from NW_022148378.1 coordinate 10,656, forward strand.
TGCCATGCCATGTAAGGCGGACAAGATGCTCAGTTGCTCGCGGGGGGGGGGGCCCCCTTTTTTTTTCTTTTTTCCCTTTTTAAAAAACGGGGTGGGGCCGGGGGGGGGGGGGGCCCCCCCCCCCCCCCCCCCACCGGAAAAAAGGGGGGGCCGCCGCCCCCCCCCTCTCCCCCGGGGCCGCTCTTTTTTTTTTTTTTTTTTTTTCCGGCGAGAGGGGGGGGGTGGGGTTTTTTTTTTTTTTTTTTTTTTTTTTTCCTTTTTCCTTTCTTCCCCCCACGGCGCCTTCCCCCCCCCCCCCGCGCCGCCCCCCTTTTTTGGCTCCCCCTTTTTTTTTTTTTTTTTCTTCTCCCCCCCCCCCCCCCCCCCCCCCCCCCCCCCCCCCCCCCCCCCCCCCCCCCCGCCCCCCACCCCCCCCCCTTTTTTTTTTCTCTTTTTTTTTTTTTTTTTTGGGGGCGTGGTTTTTTTTTTGCCTCTCTTCTCTCTTCTTTATTCTTTTTTTTTTTTTTTTTTTTTTTTTTTTTTTTTTTTTTTTTTTTTTTTTTTTTTTTTTTTTTTTCTTTCCTCTCTTCCCCCCCCTCCCCCCCCCCCCCCCCCCCCCCCTTCTCCCCCCCCCTTCCTTTTTTTTTTTCCTTTTTTTTCATCATATTTACCTTTAATTTCCAATACCTATCACCTATGTTAGACAGTGCACTTCTACTCTAAACCAATCCCCAAGTGCCAACATCACAGCAGAAAATGGAGAACAAGAAGAAGAAAGAAGAAGGACGAGACATGCCCTGTTCCCTCCATCTTGTCCCCATAACCCACATACCAAAAATCCTAAAACTTATATTTTCACCCTGTGTGCACCCTGTAAATACACCCTTTAAACTCGTGTGACTTTCCAACTCTCATACAAAGCTGGCAATTCATTTGCAGGATCAAAGTCCAGCCACCAAGTGTTCCGGGCATCATGCCAAGATCTCTGAGCCCCCCGACGGGGTCTCGGGAGACTCCGCACATCCCAAGTGATGTGCTGAGCTCCCACACCCATCCAGGCTGGACGTTTGCCTCCTTGACTCATCTTTTGGCACACAGGGACAGTCTGTTCCTGTGCCCTCAAGATCTCCATTTTGAAGCACACTCACCCTTCTTGAACTCCTTTGTTTTTAAGGGCTACTTCCCAAGGAACTCTCTGAATGTCTCCTGAATAGGCCAAAGTCTGCCTTCCCGAAGTCCAATGTAAAAGTCTTATTAATGCTCCAAGGAAGGTTTTTCATGCTGTGAGGAATTGTTGACGCGAGGGAAGGTTGCAGCAGGGGAGAGTGGGGGGGGGGGAGAGGTGGAGCCAGAGAGCAGAGGGCGCTCTGGAAAGCTCTCCCTGTCTCAGTTTCTCTGCTCATGCAGAAGCTCCAGTCTCCCTACCACACCAGCTTCTCTGTCAGACCAGAGCTTCCGCCCCTCCTCACCATGCAGGCATGATCCCTCCGCCCCGCTGTGGCTTCTCCCAGCTGACTGCTCCTGCACCTACCCCTGTTTCTTCCTTGATTCCAGCTACACTGTTGGTGCTGCTCCTCCCTCTGTCCCCTTTTGGATCTGGCTTTACAGCCAACTTTCAGCCTGGTCTCTGTTCCTCGGTGATTTCCGCTCCCTCTGTACCAGGGGAGCAGGAAGGAGGCAGAGGGCCGTGGGGGTGGGGGGCGGGGAGGGAGTGGGGATGCCGTTGTGCGGGGGCTCCAGGGGAAGGATTGCAGCTAGGGATGATTGGGGGGGGCCCGGGGGAAATGAAGATAAGGACCAGAGAAGAGAGCAGGGACCCTCGGGAAATTAGTTTCTCCTGTTTCTAAGTTTTTCCTTATGCCATTAGCTCCAGTTTTCTACTCAACACCAGTTCTTGTCGGGAAGGCTTACAGCCACACCTTACCCCCCACATACCGGGTATGATCACTCCTCCGCTGGGGCTTCCCCAGCTTGACTGCTCTGCACCTACCCATGTTTTTCGTTGGAAATTCCAGCTACACTGTTGAATTCTCTCCTTCCCAACAAACTTCAGGACCCTTTGGAAATCTTGGCTTTTACAGTCAACTGCTCAACCTGTCTTGGTTCCCTGGGATTTGTGACAGCCCCGCCTCTGAATGGGGGAGTTTCAGGAAGGAGACAGGAGCCTTGTGGTGGGGTAGGGGCCCCGAGAGGGAAGTGGGATTGAATTTTGCTCTGAGGGGGAAGGCACCACTTAGGAGGAGGTCCGGGGGGTGGTTCATAGGTGTGTCTGCCCGTGATGGAGTGGGAAGAACATGGGCTCTGTTTTAATTGTAATTTGGGGATGCCTGACAAGGGGAAGAAATTATAAACTTACTGAACTTATGTTTTCTGGAAGATTAATTTATTATTTGTAAGATATTACATTATATCATACAACAAGAAACAAAGAAAACAGAGCAAGCCCAAAGAGAGACAAGAACAAGAGAACAACAACGAAAAACACAACACACAGCAGCAAAACACAGGAGAAGCAAGAGGAGGCTGCGAGGAGAAACGGAAAGGGGAAAAAAGACACAGAGCCACAGGAGGGCGGCAAGAGGCCCGCAAGAAGACCCCAAGAACCGAGCAAGAGAACAGCAAGGCCAGGAGGAGGAGAGTGGTGTCAGGTGGAAGGCAGGGGAAGAGGAGAAGGGAAAACCACAGCAAAAAGAAAAAGGGGAAACAAAGGGGGAGGAGAGCACCAAAAAACAAAAGAAAGAATACTTACAGAAGATTAACCAACAGAAAAAATGAAACTGTGGTCAAACTCTTAGAAATAAACTAGTTGAATGTACACCTCAGCTGGACGTCCAAAAATTGATTAAAATAAAAAATTTATAGGAGAAACAAATGAAAAAAAAACCTGGGAAAAATAATAGGACTCTAAGAAACACAATTGAAATAATGCAATAACAATAAAAGTAAGCCAAATTTGAGACAACTCTTTTTTGACCTTTTAAAAACAAAGCACCCCATGGTTGTTCAGAAATTGTATGAAAATACCAAACTAAAGGGATATTTTTCAGAACAAGCCACTAGAGGGAGAAACACTATATTCTGGGGATGGTTCTTCCAGATGCTTCTTGAAACTAAAAGTAGGCCTGAGGAAGTGTTTATATACCAAGAATTCTATTATCATTATAGATGCAGAAAGAATTTGAAGCCGTAGAGTTTCCAAGTGGATGCCACAATCGTGGTTTCATGGTAGCACAAGCTACGCAAAGAGGAGAAGGGTCTAAAATCCTGGTCATGATACTATAGGTATGTTGACTCAAAGGGAAAAGAATGGGGGAGGAGAGCTGAACCTGAGAGAGGTGTCAACCTTGAAAAACAAACCAGCGAAAGAGAACCAGCAAAGAAAGGCGAAACCAAAAAAACAAAACACGAAAAAGAAAAAAAAAAGGGAAAAAAGGAAAAGAAAAGCGGGGAAAAAAGAAGGCAGACCCAAGAAAAAAGAAAAAAAACAAAAGAAACACAGAACAGCAAAAACAAAAGACAACACGCGAACCAAACAAGAGGAGAAAACAGCCAGAGGGGAAAAAGCGGACCAACAAAAAAAAGAACAGAAAAAGGAACCCAACAAAACAGAACCCCCCCCCACCCCCCCCCCCCCAGCCCCAACCACACCTTTTTATACCACTTGTTCTTATTGGCTACAGGTGTGCCTATTAAGATCAACCCTGCTCCTAATCTTTAGTGTTATTCAGCTGCAACTCTTTGGGGATAAGGATTACATTCTATAACATAAACTTTGCTTACTACATGTACCCCTACATGGGGACACAACAGGTAGGTGAGGGTTGTTGAAGTTGAGGGTGGAAACCGCTCTTAGTAGCGGGGCAGAAGTCTCACGGGCTGCGGGAAGGGGTGACAATGTGAGAGGCCAGCGTGACAACTCAATGTTTGCCAGCCGGTGCAGGCGGGCGTGGCCTTGAAAACAAGGGCGGGTTCGTGGGGAACGCTGGGGTTCCCGGGAGCTGCTTGTGGTCCCGGAGGTCTCGGGAGGGGCCAGGGTTGCTGGACACGCTCACCAGCCCGCGAGAGCCGGGGCGCGAACGCGGTTTGCACAGTTTGCTGCTGTTATAAAAGATCAAATCCGTAGACAGTGGACAAAAACAAAGAGGTCTATTATCATATAGTGCAAGGATTCCAAACCGCCAGAGTTTCGCGGCTCTCGATGTTTCTCAGACAGCTCCCCTAAGCACTAACTCTTTCCTGGTGCTTGCAGTAGCTACCACCTGACTCAGAGCCCACCAATCCACTCCTTTTACACCACTGTTCATGGCTACAGGTGTGTACAATAAAGACCAGCCCCTGCTCCCTACCTTAGTACTGTCAGCGTAAACTAGGGGAAAGATACACTATACCATCTTCGCTTACCTATAAGTACCCTCTACATGGGGACACCCAGGGTGAGGGGGAGGGGCGTGACCGCTTGTGCGAGCTGCAGAGCCGCTGCGGCAGGCTGATCCAGTGGGCGTCTGGCACAACCAGGTGTCAGCCGGTGCAGGCGGCGCTGCTGGTTCGCGGGGCCAGTTCGGGAGCGCGGTGGTGCCGGGTCTCGAGGGCTCCAGGGTTGCCGGACACGCTCACCAGCCCGGCAGCGGCGCGCTGGGCACGGTTTGCACAGTTGCTGCTGCTATAAATAATCAAACAGAGCCAATCAAAAAATTAACAATAATTTATTAGATAAAAATGACAAAAATATAAATTTCAAAAATCTCTTACCACAGCCAAGTCAGCTACCAGCTGAGCAGCAGGGGGGAGTGGCGAAGGCGCCCCCAAAGACACACCAGCCCAGGCTAGCTGAGCAACGAAGCCCAGTGGCAAGGAGCCGCCGGGCACAGCAAAGTGGGAACAAGGCAGAAGAAAAGAGAAGAAAAACAAAGAGAAGAACAAGAACAAAGGAGAGGGAAAGACGACGGGCCTGAGCACCCCGTTGGAGGAGACAAGGAAGGGCAAGCGCCGAGGGCGCCCCAGGTGCGGGCCTGTGGACGCCAAGTGCACCGGGAAGCAGAAGCCCCCGCCCAGTATCCGAAGAGCCCCGGCAGAGCCCATAGTAGGGAAAGAAGCCGCCAGGAAACCCGACCGGTAAGTGAGCAAGTAAAACGCAGGCACAAAGAGAAGCCGGCTAAAACCACAGAGAGAAGAAACCATAAGGCAGAAAACACAAAAACACCGGGTAAAAGAAGAAAGACACCACAGCGCAGCTGCTAGACCAGAGACAAGGAGCGGACAGAAAAACAGGAGGCCCCAAAGGCACAAAGGCACCACAACACAGCCCCCATAAGGGGCCCAGACACAAAGAAGAACCACGGTGGGACCCCCCCAACAACCAAACGGCCACCGTAACAACGCAAAACCGACAAACCCCCACACCCCCACCAGAACAGCGCCAGCAGCACAAAAAGTACAACCAGGCCCCACAGAGCACCCCTGGGAAGAGGGCGCTAAAAGTGGAGTGCGGCCACCAGCCAATGATAAAGGACAGGGAGAGGAACACAGGGAGACGAGTGGACGGCGCAAGCAGCCCCAGAGGGGGGAGCACCAAACGGCCCCCTGGGCCCCAGAGCACCCCACAGAGCAAGCACCCCCAAGCGTCCGTAGGGCACGCACAGCCGCCCACCCAGCCGCCCGAGAGAGAAGAAGAGAACTTGCTGGGGATAAGGCCAGGCCAAAACACCCCCCCCACAACAACACCCAACCCCCACAAGAGGACCAACCGCCAGCGTGTTTATCAAATATATGGCACCCGACCCCAAATAGGCCCATAAGTAGTTATATATAAAGTCAGGCAAATATAAAGGCAGAAGGAAACAAAGACAAAAGAAAAGGAAGGGGGTGAAGTAGAGGGCCGGGTAAAAAAAAGAAGGGGAAAAGGTGACGACCGGGAAAGGGCATGGGGGGGGTGGGGGGGGGAGGGAACAGGTGGAACCGGCGGGGGCGGGTGGGGGCCCAGGCGGGGGGGTTGAGGGAGTGCGGCCTCGTGGCCAAAGGGGAAGTCGAGAAAGCCCGCTCGCCTCTGTTCTTGAAAACAATGTTCGCGGGGAGTGCGAAACCACCGGCATCCCGTCGGCAAAGGTCTTGAGGAGAACGGGAAGGAACGACCGAGGCACGAGGGAAAGGATGGCCCCCCCGCAGGGTTTATAATTGAACTAGAGGAAGGTTTTCGGGTGGAAAAAATAATCATATTGAGAAAGAACACATTATACATACCATACCTAAAATATAAAGCTTGTAGGAAATATAAAAAAAATAAAACAACCCGACCTTTGATTACAAAAAGTATAGCCCCACCTTTCTAGAGGTAAGGGGAGGCCAGTTGAGTGAAGAGTTAAAACAGACCAACAGAGGGGAGCCCAAAATGGGGCATTTAGGGTGGGCTGAAAACAAAAAAACAAACCCGGTACTGGGGGTAAGGGGTAAATATGGCCTCAGTATCTGCTAAAAAGGGTCTATCTTTTCAGTGCACTCTTATGCTAAGAAATGACCCTATTTGAGTACACTTGTCTGGGTTGTCCCCATAACTATAAATACACTTGTGGACATTTTTAACCCCCACTTCTCATTTTTTTGACTATCATATATTCCACCAAAAAACTATTTTTTTAACAGTATCTACCTCTTAGTGCCATTTTTGGTTCTACTTTAGCCCTCTCTCTTATCATTACCCAAAAAGCGACACAAGCCTCCGCCACAGCACTTGCCCAAAAGGGGCCCGAAAAAGGGGCAACAGAGAAAAAAGGCCTAGACGGGGCAGGCTACGAATGACGGGGATCTAGGGAAGCTAATTTCATGTATGTTTGTTTGAAGTGGGGGGGCAGTGGGGAGCCCGGCCCCCTTGCGGTTCCAAGGGGGCGGAAGGACCTCAGCGCACCGCCCCCCTTGTTTCTGCAGAGCAGGGTGGGGACACCCACTGCCACTGCCTCCCCCCCCCCCGCGCCCCGCAGGGGTTAGCGCCGAAATTGCTCCAACCCCCTTACACACGGTGTTAGGGAGGATCTTGCTCAGAAGAAGCAAAGCGCCTTAGAGCTTGGAGAACTTGGCTCCGGGGAAACCGGCTCTTTGAGTCTCTACCCGTTCTCTGGATTACCTCTCTTGGTCTGTTCCCTATCAATTTTGGTTTCTCTTAGGGGAGTGCTCTGTGGAGGATTAACCAGGAGCCTTTAGAACCAAATTGGGGAAACTTAACTAGAATTACTTATTTACAGTTTTAAACTCTTTACAAACTTATTTTACACACAGAACTGTCTTGAAACATTTTAACATTCTAAAATATGTTAGGACTCTGATACCAATTATTTTCCCATACAGTTCAGTCTTCTTGACTCTTCCTTCTGAGAGTCAACTTTAAATCTTTTGGTCCTTTTATTACAGTATACTCAGGTGAATTAACTTGTGATGTGGCTGACTCTTGTCCAGTGCCCGGAGGTGCGAGTGGTGTGGAGTCTGGCCCAATGCCAGAGGGCCAATGCCAGAGGGAAAGTGATGTGGAGTCCGGTCCAATGCCAGGGGGTGAGAGTGATGTGGGTCTGGTGATGTGGGTCCAAACCGTTTTCCTTTGGTCTACCCCATCGAATTAGTAATGAGGAGTTCCTGAAACAGGCTTTCAAATACAGGCATTAATGGTCTGCTATTTTATTATTCTATCAAAACCCAATCTCCTGGGCTAATGTTATGAACTTTCGTGTCAAGAGGGGAAGTTTGGGGGAGGTATCCTTTTTTTTTTCCGAAGTCCCTCTAGACAGTCTCCTGTGCTATAAGGTGTCAACAAGAATGGCAGTCCAAACATCACTTCATAAGGTAGAATTCTTATGTCAGACCGAGGTCTTGTTCTGATGCGTAAAAGCGCTAGGGGTAAACACTACAGCTAATTCATTTTTGTTTCTTCAATCAATTTAGTTAATACATTTTTGAGAGTTTTGTTCATCTGCTCCACCCTCCCAGAACTTTGGGGGTGCCACGGAATATGTAATTTTCATTTTATTCTTAAAGCTACAATTATATTTCGCAATGTTTGGGACACAAAATGTGGACCTCGGTCTAAGTCTATGGTGTTCACCATTCTATATCTGGGGATAATGTTCTCTAGGATTACTTTTGCTACGACTTGAGCTGTTTCCCTTCTAGTCAGGAAGGCTTCCACCCAATGGGTGAGATGATCTACTATAACTAGTAGATATTGTACTGGGGGCATCTCAGTAAAATCTATCTGTATGCTTTGGAAAGGTCTTAAAGCTAATTGTCTCCTTCTAGGTGTTACTTTTCTTTCAACATTTTTTTTTTCTCACACTATTTTCAACACAATACATTTCTCTCTGAGGAGATGTGGTAAAACTTATAACGCACAATCCACATTACCTATACTTTAATTTGTCTACATTCACTCGTTTTTTATTTCTCATTCACTTTCACACATTCTTTCACACTCTCAAGACACAAAGTGGATCTTTATTGCTAGTAACTCACAGGTCCCTGTGGCCCCCCTCACCTTGAGGTTGGCCCACAGGTCTCAGTATTGCTTTAAGATTATGGGGAGTATGCACTTTAATTTTTCCTTGTAAGGTCAATTTTTGGGTTTCTTCTATCAGGATTGCAGTTGCTGCTACTGCTTGTATACACACTGGCCAGCCTCTAGCCACTGGATCTAACAATTTAGAGATATAAGCTACAGGTTTTCTGCAACCTCCCCACTCCTGAGTTAGTACACCATAGGCTATACCTCCTTCCGCACTCACAAACAGGTCAAAGCCCTTCCTGAGGTCTGGTAGGCTTAGGACTGGGGCAGAAGATAATTTATCTTTTAGGTTCTCCAATTGTTGGTCGTCTTCAGCTGTTCAAATTAGGGGATCTGGAGCTACTAGTTTACTGTACAAAAATTCTACACTCTGCGAATATTGATCTAACCATAACTTGCAATATCCGAACAGGCCCAGGAGTTTTCTCACATCTCTTTTTGGTTTTGGGGCTGGGAGAGCTAGAATACCTGAAATTCTGTCAGGGCTTAACTTCTTATACCCCCCTCCTATTATGTGCCCCAGGTATGTTACTTCTGATTGCACGAATTGTAATTTTTCCTGGGAAACTTTGAGTCCTTTCTCTCCCAGAAAATTCAAAAGCTTAATGCTAGTTTTTCTGACCTGATCTTTTCCCTTCCCTGACACCATCAGGTCATCAACATACTGCAGGATCTGCACTTCTTCTTCAGGGATAAATTGTTCCAATAAACTTTCCAAAGCTTGTCCAAAGAGATTGGGGGATTCAGTAAACCCCTGTGGCAATCGGGTCCACCTCAGCTGTTGCCTCCTTTTTGTACTCAGGTCCTCCCATTCAAAGGCAAACCAATCTCTACACTCTATTGCCAGAGGACACGCCCAGAAAGCATCTTTCAAATCTATAACAGTGAACCAAGCACGTTCCCTTGGAATCCGGCTTAGGAGACTATACGGATTTGGCACAACTGGATGTCTGGCAATGGTCCTTTCATTGACTTCCCTCAGATCTTGTACCAGCCTATATTTCCCTTCTGCTTTCTTGACTGCCAGTATAGGGGTATTGTGTGGTGACATACAGGGTTCTAAGATTCCCTCTTGCAACAGTTGTTCAATAACTATGGCAAGCCCCTTCTTTCCTTCTAGGGAAAGTCGATACTGTTTAACCCGTATGGGTGAAGTATCATCTTGCATTTTTATTGTTATTGGTGGAATATCCAATAAGCCTCTCTTTTCCCCCCCAGCCCATACCTTGGGGTTTATCTCTGCGACATGGCCTTGGGATAACTTCATCACTTGTACTACCATCCTCCCTTCTCTTGGAACAATCCCGACCCCCAAATGAACTTGCAGATCCCTTCCTAACAAACTTTTTTCTAGTTTAGGCAGATAAATAAAATTAGCTTCACACTCTCTTGAGTTTCCAATTATTTTTACATCTTCAATCACTGATGCTCTAAATGGTTTGCCTTCAGCCCCTAAAACTTCACAGAATTTTTTCCCAATTTCCATATCTTTTGGTATTTTGTTGAGACAGGACTTATCTGCTCCTGCATCAACCAAAAATTCAAATTCTTCATTTAGGGGTCCCACTTCAAAGTTTACCAAGGGCTCTTCTAGATGTTGCATTGGGTCCCCTAAAGTGTAAAGCCCCTGACACCCCTAATCATCACCTCTAAGAACCCTCCCTAAATTATCTTGTTCCCTGGCTATTGCCTCATCGAGACTGAGCTTTTTACAAAAAATATGCCAGTGCCCCATGAAAATACACTTTCCCTGGTGTTTGCTGTGAAATGTGACCAGGAAATAAGCAAAGCAGGCTTCTACTTAGGAATAAAGGAAAGAAAAACTTTATTAACTACACTACAACTACATATAAAAAGAAACACACACAGGGAAAATGAAAACCTTGCAAAAAACATTTCCTCCTCCCCCCACCAAATTCTCCCAATACAATACATCTCTCCCCCAAATTCCCAACTCTCAATCCATCACCACCCTTCAGACAATCAATCCCCAGCTCATCAAGAGGAGAGGAGTCTTCCTTGTGCCATAGGCTTCCCCTGGAAACACCGTTGAAACCTCGTGTGTTTCCGTGTCACTCGTGGCACCGCCCTGAGTACAATCTGCCGTCGTGACCTCTTCCTTCCATGCCCAGTGCTCTCACCACTGCGCATGGACCAGAGCTGCTTCTGGGGTTCCCCTTTTAAGGATGCTTTGCCCAGTTCCAAAAAAGCACAGTCTCTCACATTCGGGACAACTGTCCCCCCCAAATTCAGTCACCCCCTGGGGCTGAGGGGCCTCAAGAAAACAACACTGAACTCTCTTGGCTCCAAGCCATTGCCTTCCCCCTAGATGCAGTTTCTGCGTCACAGGAAAAAAGGTTCTGTCCATGTCAATACAAGAAAAGTCCAGCAAAAAGCCACTCCATCTCTTCCCACCCTTAGGTTCTTCTCCACCTCTCTCGTGGCCCATTTTGTCTCATCTCATCTCTTATCCCTCTTCTCATTCAGCTCCAGGAGGGTCAGCATTTGTAAGGTTTCCATTGTCCAAACAGGGGTTAAAAAGCGGCCAGACTTCTCCATGCTCCCCCTATTCTCCTCACGCCGCCAACTTCAAGGCCTTCAAGGCCGCAGCCCATGCACCGAGCGCGGGCTTCTCCCGGGGGAGGGGCTGCCCAAATCCTCTCGGGGCTTCTCTCTCTGTCTCTCCTGAGAGAGCTTCCCAATGCCTCCTGGTGCCCCCACCACCCTTCCATCTTGAGGGGCCTTCAGCCCCCTCTCTGTCCCAAACTCGGCTCACCTGAAGGCCTTCCCCTCCCCCGCCCAGCAGCAGCAGCTGGACGGGGGAGAGATCTGAACTCTTTCCCGACGGAAGTCAAAGAGGAAGGCCCGAGGGAAAGCTCTGCTTTTAACCCCTGTGTTCTCAGAGGCGTATCCAAATACCTCACTGGTCAAAACAGGTGCCAATTTCAGAATCTGAACACCTATTGGCCTCTGGCGACTCCATTCCCAGAAAACCCATTTCCTGTAAACCCACGACAACACTGATTCCTCAAAAGAGAGAGGAGAAGGAAACTCCTCACATTAATCAAAATTACCCTCAAACAGAATTAGCTCTGATGAAAAATTGTGGGGAACGCTGTTGTTACAATAGCACAAAACCTCTCATTAAAACAGAATATAACCATATCAATGATGAGGATCTTGACCTGCACATAACCACCAAAGAAATCCTGTACACTGCTACTGAATTAACAAAACTTGCAAAGCAGTACGGGCTTCTCCCCCACAAATCTGAAACAGAACACATATGCCAAGTGTCTCTCACCGAGGGAGATCAGATTCTTTTGTCAGAACAAGAAGCCGGTGGGTGCTGGGGACATGGGGTGTTCTTAACAACGGCAGACAGACGCACCCCATGGTCCCTAACTCAGTGTGCAGCTCATTGGGCAGGGGGGCTTCACCCCTTGGAAAGGGGAGACCTTTTAACCATTGCTGGTACCCCCGGCCAACCCCTGGGAAACATTCACAAAGCTGCTTGCTTGCAAATGATGCATGAAAGAAAATCAACTACAAGCTATGAGTTAGCAATGCAATCACCTGTAAAGCCTGAAATTATCACCCCTTTAATTCAAGGGCTTTCAGAAACACTTAAACCTACAACAACTCTCCTTCAATAAACCATAGTAGCTATATCTCCAGTAGAAACACCAGATAGATTTCTTAGTAACCAGAATGACCCATTTGTTCCCCTTTATGACTTGCTGAGCAAAGGGGTGAAATGGGATTGGACTCCTTCTCAGGAGGAAGCACTGCAATTGCTGATTTTTGAAGCAACAGCTCACCAAGCACTGCACCCTGTCCATCCCACAGATCCCTTCCAGGTGGAATGGGGATTTGCCTCCTCAGGGCTGTCAGTACACATTTGGCAGCAGGGTCCTGAGGGTCCAACAAGGCCTGTTGGTTTCTATTCCTGTGGTTTCAAAGATGCTGAGAAAAGATACACTACCTGGGAAAAAGGATTGTTTGTGGTTAGCTTGGCTCTCATAGAAGTGGAAAAAATCTTAGCAATACAAGAAACTTGTATTGCTTGGATAGCAGCCAAGACAAACTTGTCTCTGTGATTAAAGCAACCCCTCCTTTCTCCTCTGCTTCTGCTAACAGAGAGGGAGAAGGCAGTGCTCAGGTTGAGCAACTGTTAACTTTATGGAGTATTTTCCAGCATGAGGGACAGAATTCTTTTCTTGTCTGTATTTACACTGAGGCCTATGCTATGTTTATATTTGGGTTGGTCCAGGCTGATGCTTTTAAAAGAGCTACAGCAGATAATACTGTTAAAGCATTGCAGGGATGGTTTGGGATTTTCCTAAAACCACAGGAAATTCAATCTGATAATGTTTCTCACTTTACTGTCAAAGGTGAGCAGGATTGGGCAGAAGGTGAAGGGATTAAATGGACTTCTCACACCTCTTACTATAGATGGGGGGTAAATGGGTGTTCCAAAATCACTGCTTTTTGCCCAACAGCTCCAAGCATAATTCCTTCACTACAGGGGCCAGATGATTTCAAGAACCCAGCACATTACCCTGGACAACCTGTTTTGGTGGACTCCCCCCTACTGTAGGGGAAGTACCATTGGTGTTCAAAACCTCTCTGACAATTCCATTGTTCTAACTTCTTCTGCCTCTTCGTGGCAGAGTCTGTTGTGTTCACTTTTACAGAAGAACTCCGAGGGACATGAAGACCTGATAAACCATGATAACACTAGAGATGGACAACAGAAATAATGTTTTCCCTTCCCTTTATGGTAACACCAGGTGATGATTTTACACATAACACATAAATTAATTGAACTTGAATAAATTGGCTGCCACATCCAGAGATTTGACCAAATTACAACAACCACTGCAGTCATCCTTATTGGCATTGAGAATCAGTGGTTGCTCTCAAACATTTTACCAAATTGGGAGAAAGTAAATGTAAATGATCACAAATTGGTAATTGATGCACTTGGTGCTACACAAAACAACGTTTCTTTGGCTCTCAGCTGTATCCAGGCACAATTGTGGATGCAGTCAGTTGCTGCCTCAATTATAAGAGAAGGTGAAGAAGGCACTTTTCCTACTGAAATTTGGAAAATAATTTGGGACAGTGCCACTGACTTTGAAAGAGAATTCCAATCCTGGTGGAACCTAGTGAATTTTACCTATGACCCCATTTCAAATACAGCCACAGTTTTTGTGTTAACCATACACAATGCCTCAGAGCATTTGATTTTCCCTGTTATAGCATTAGAACTGAATTATGACGGAGCTGTTCTCTATCCCATAGAGAATGGGGCCCTCAAATTGGTGAGAAATGGCAAACTCTTAATTTGGAATCTTGTATTGTCCGAGAACAACAAGGGTTAATCTGTGAAAGTAATGCAATCATAGCTCAAGACATTTGTTTAGACATAGAGCAAAACATCTGTAATTTTGAAATTTGTCCTAACAAGACTTCTGAAACAGTCCTTATATACATAGGCAATAGATGTGCATGCTTTAGAACTATTTGTGATTTTGTACTCGTAGAAAATGTTGTAGTAGATACTAAAAATCTTTCCAAATTTCTGTGCTTGTAACTTTACCAAGATTACAGGATGTGATTTCTCTTATGAAGCTCCAGTTACCTCTCACTACCTATTGCAATCCAACTACACACTGATTCACAAACTGATGCCTGCTCCTATTGGGATGAATCTCACTTTGGTAAGACAACTGCTGCTCCATCGAGACTGAGTTGAAATCCTTGAGAAGATGAAGAAAAACGGACAGAAAGCCCTGGTGACTGTTCATCACAATGTGAGACA
>NW_022148379.1:0-25000 GCF_901933205.1 Camarhynchus parvulus
TTAGAAAGCACCTCTCACTGAAAGCAAGCAGGATAGAACTTACAAAAATATTTTGATGACTTTCTTGCATGATTTTAATGACAAGTAAGCTACTGTACACCCCAAGCTTATTAAAATGTGAAATAAGCTTCTGAAAATTTCAGATTGGTTCCTTTCATTCAGACACATTAGTCTTTCTGCATTTGTTTTACGAAGTTTCTTCCTGGTTCCTTTAAGAGGCTTTTACCATCAGCAAAAGAGCAAATTGTGTCTTGATGTGCAGAGGTGTTCTTTTAGAGGCACTGCTGTTATGGGATGCACACCATTAAGTTCAAGGGTAATGATAATAGGGTGAGGCAAAGAACAGGGAAAACTGGCAAAAAAAATGAATATATCAGGTCCCACAATGGCATGCAAACAAAAGAAACAGAGAAATCCTGCCTAGTTCTTTATCTTTTCTGGCCTTGTTTTCTTTGCCAAGTTACAAGGTCTCTGTACCTAACTGTGGATCAAGGTCTTCCCCAGGAAAGAACGGGGCTGTGCAGCCCTTGGGTCACATCACTTCTGTATTTGCCTCTTGATTCATCTTCCCCACCCTTGAATATCTGAGGGCTGAGAACTCTACTTTGTGGCTGTGCTAAAAAAACCCTTGGGAGCAAGATAATATGATCAATTCAACAGGAAAAACAGCACAACAAATTAAAAACACCCCAACCCCCCCAAAAAACCCAACAAAAAAATCCAAACCAGCTGAATTCCATGCATGATCAGAAAAAGAATACTTGGATCTAGCATCAAAATCTTGATGTCAACCAATTTGATGCAGTTCCTTAGCCAAGAATTGCATTCGGAGAAAGTAGAGGGTGAATGGGGTTTATAAGACATCCAGAAATTTTAAAAGTTCTTAGAAAATGCAAGCAAACAATAGATGGGGGAAAAATGAACTGATTCCTGAATGAAATCAGCAATTCTAAGGTGTAAATAAGGACTGAATAAGAATGGCAAGTGTAAGGTATAACATAATAATATAAAATATTAACAAATCCCTTTCCCTTAGTGTATACAATCCAGCTAATTTCTTTGCCTCTATTTAAAAAGGAATTAAAAATTGTCTTAACTCTGGCAATGTGAAGGGTTAAACCACTTCAAACCCATGCTTTGTGTATGAAAATGGTGATTCCAGCCCCATCCTAAACAGTGGGATTGAAAACCATCTCAGAAAATCAGGTTTTGTGCTATTGCCAGGCCCTCTTGCAGACCAACAATATGTTTATATTCTGGAGTTAGGATAAGACTCAGATAAGAGCCCATTTTCAGTTATTTGTTCTAAGTGAAGTGATGGATTTTGCAGTTTGCTGCAATGCTTTGTATGAAGATCAAAAAAGAAATGTTTCCTTTGTGTGAGGGGCAAGTGTTTCTGTGTGAATATTTGGGGCTTTTTTCTTAAGCGAAATGATATTTTTTAAAAATGGAATTTCTAGAACTCTCTTCTGAATGAAGCAATATCTGTTGTATTTTTTAAATGTTTCTAGAATACAAGACAAGCCAGGCTGTTATGCTGGCTCTGTGTGTGCCCTCTGTTTATAAACAGTGTTGAGGATCATCCATCATCTGCCCTGGACTTCAAAATTATGACATCTGGACTTCATCCTCACAATGCTGTAGCACTGGCACTTCAAACAAACTCAGAAAACTCTAAAAAAAGAGCACAACTTACAACCATTCCACAAGCACAATATCTGTGTGCACACAAAAGGCTAAAAGAATCATTTTGCTGGAAATAATTAAAGTTGGGGGGTTTGTCTTGGTTTGGGGTTTTTTTTTCCCCTCTTCCCTTTTCCTGGCTTTAACTTATTGAACTTTTTAGTAAGGCAGCCTGAAGGCACGAAATTACAGATGGTGCTCACTCATCCTAAAATTGAAGACTTCCTCTTTCCAAAGGTAATTGTTTCCAGTTGATACTTGCCACTTAAAGGGGATAAGTCAATCATTTCTAGAATGAAAATAGCTCTTATATTCCTGAGAAGGAAAATTCCCTGACAAGAAGGGAAAAGGGATTGCATCTTCTTTCCTTCACCTAATTTTAGGTGTCAAACCCACGCACAGAAACTTTGGCAGAAACATGTAAAAATTAGCAAGAGTTCCTTGATATTTATAGTGTATGATTGCAAAAATGTAAGTGGAAAAAGCAGATCATATATTTGACAATATTCAGTAATTCAAAACGTTCTTACAACGGCTGGTCTTAGAGATCTGGAGCCTTTAGCCTTTTTGAAATTTGGAGAATTCTGAAGAGCAGATCATGGAACAACCGCAGGAGTATGTTAAGAGAATATGCCATTTATAGTGTGCTTGATTATGTTTCTTACCCCCACTGAAAAAAAAGTCCTGAGTAATGGTATCTATTTAAATAAACAGTCAGAAATATAAGTTAGGTTCCTTCTATGACTTTTGATAAGCTTCTTGAGGGCATGTTGGCTAATAAGGATGTTCTAATTATTTAGCAGCTCCAGACCGGAAGTAGGAATCTCTGTTGTTTGTCTTCACTGCTCAGCAGAGATGCAAGCCCAGACCTTTGAAGGAAATGAGCTGTGCCTTTTCTCACTGGGTTTAATAGATGTATACAGCCAGTAAAGGCCTGCTGAGTTTTAGGAGTCCTGCATCTATTTCAGCTCTGAAGAATATCTCCTTTAGGGTTACAAATTTATTTTCTTCTGAACTTTCCTGTTTTCAGTTTCTTCTCATTGCCTTTTTTTCCCAACTCTTATCTCCAACCCTTATCCCAGGCTTGTATTGTCCCCGTTTGCCCTTTTGGAAACAAACAAACAAACAATTGACAGCCTCTATTTGTGTCTTTCAAACACAAATTTTACAGCTTTTATTTGTGTCTTTGAGTTATTTCTGAGCTGTTCCTGTCTTCTGACAAGCAGAAAAGCTGCCCTGAGTACACACTTGAAAGGGATACAAGCAGCTTTGCATGCAAGCTCTCAGAAAATTTCTGTGACTGAGATCTGAACAGCAAGACCTAAATCTGGTGCTTAATTTGAATCATCCCAGTGAGCTGGACTCAATCAATAGCTGCCTTTGCTTTATTCAGGAACAAACACACTCCAGGTTATTCCTGTTCCTGTCAAAACAAGGCCATTTCCTACTGTCTGTTTGCACCTTGATTTACTTTACCTGAATCTGATAAGGATTGCACTTTAGAACATGTGAAATTAGCAGCAGCTACCTAAAATTTGTGCTCTCTCAGGGAAACCAGGTGCTTGTATCTCCCATTTATGACTCATTCTTTCAAGGGGAGCAAGGAGGAATGTGGCCCAAAGCACACAGCTTTGTGAAGTTATTGTAAATTGTTAAAGGGAAGGCATAAGAGAGGGGAGAAAAAGGGGAAAAAAGAAAATAAAAGGAACTGCAGAACCTGCTCCAGTAATGGGAGATAAGGATGTCACACAGCAAACTTCCAGGTCCATGGAACATCCTGAGGCTCCTGAGGTATTACAGGATTTGTCTCAATGCCTGACTTAATAAAACTCAACTGAAAAACTCCTTGTGCTTTTCAGGACTCCTGTTTTGGAATTGAAGAAGTGTTTGCTGGCTGGAAAGCTTGTCCATGGTTTTTTTTATCCCTGCTGCTTTAGGAAAAGTTATCTCCTGCAAATCATTCTCTTCAGAAAAAAAGAAAAAAAAAGTGTATTTATGCTGTTTGTTTTGGTTGGGTTTTTTCACTTTCAGGATTGATTCACACAAGTAAAAACCTCATTTCTGTTTTAACAGAACTCTAAGGGATATAAAACCACTTGTGAATCCCTCTACTTTCTGAAAAAGGAGTTAAGGGCTAACAAAGTTATAGAGGCCACTTTAAAAAGAAAATAAAAGATAAAGCACAGCATGTGCCTAAGTATTTTGCTGACTGTGATGAAATTGGGCATATTCTTGAGTGAAATGGGGCCAAAACATCCTCGTTCTCCCTGCTGGAAGGTTCAGGGGGGATGGGGGTGCCAATGGAAGGCTTTTAAACAAAGCTGTGTTAAGTGAGTAATTCCAGTTTCCAGGCACAGCCTGTTTATGAGGGAGGGAGGCTGGCCCATGATAAACACACTGCCGAGGAACTCCTTGGAATTACTTCATGCTTCCATTGCAAACTTTGTGAAAAATATCAATTAAACCCGCAAGTGTTAAGAAATTACACATAGCTGTTGTGTATTTTCACAATATAATTTAAATTTTTCTTTTATTAAGGTTTCTTGATGCTGAAACGAAAAGCATAATGTTTAACAGAATTTAAGTTTAAAGCTGAAGACAAAAGGCTGACAGTTTTACCTTTTGTGCCTCCAGTTCTCCTCTCCATCCCACTCTGGGGAGGAGGGAGTGGTTTAACTAGGAGAACTAAACTGGAGAATACCATTCCCAAACCATGGCACAGCCCTCTAAAAAAGTGATAGCTGAAATTTTGCTTTTTCTCTCTGTAGTTGAAGACAGAATAAGCAGAACTGCATTAACTGAGCAGGGACTGTCTGTTCTTTGTGAAAACTGGTGGTTTCAAAAGCATACAGGTAGGAGATGGGTAGCATGATCAAGCAATATACAGAAAATTTCCCATGAATTACAGAATTTTTGCTGAGAGATTGAAAATCAGTTTCAAAGAATCCAATTTTAAAAATTGTGGTAATGAGCACCTTGGAACACAGCAGCTGTGGAAAGCAAGTCTTTATCATCACTTTTTTTTCTCCCAAATTTGCTTATGAAAAAGATTGCTTAGATAGAAGCAAAACAGCAATTACACCTCCCTTTTTCCTTTGTTTTTTTTAAGTTCCAAGATGCCTCCAGAAACTGATAATGTGGCAAGACACAAAAGTTAAACTTTTTAAAAACGTAGCTCTATTTAATCATTGCTCTTGTGCTGAGAAAGAAAAAATGTATTATAAGAGATGGCACTAGCAGCCAGTCTGGTAGCTTGAAAAAGCAGCCGAGGTGAAGGCAGTGAGGGTGGTGAGTGGAGAGGAGAGAAGGTGATCTGATTAATAAAACAAAGCCTGGAATGTCTTTACAGAAGGATGGATTATGTTGACAATCAAGTGAAGGATGCACTTGAAAGGCAAAGGTGCCGCTGGGATATTTGACCGTGGTGCTCTGAGACAAAGCTTGATTAAAAAACAGAGAGAACAGTCAATCCTCCGTAAATGCAGGATTGTGTCCTGCTGCTCCCCACACAATGGCTCCTTTATGGGCTGCCTCCTGCTCTCTGTGCTGAGCCCCAGCTCTGACAGGACAGGTATGACTTGGATCCTTGAAGATTTTTAATGTTGGGTTGTTGTGGGGTTTTTTTTTTAAACACTTCAGATCTCCCAAGGAACACAAAGGTTTAGCTTGTTCTGAACCCAGGTTTTTAAAATTCCTCTCAAGTATAAAGAGGAAAAATTAGTACTTTACTACCTGAAATACAAATAAAGCATCCTTTGACTACAATTATTGAACCCTGGCAAAATATTATTTTAAGCTGGGTAATCTGATGCTATTTCCATGCTAAACAACACTCAAGCCCTACGATAGTAATGTGGAAACTCACTGGCTGAAGCAGGGGGTGTGTGAGGGGGAATTATGGTTCATGATAAAAGCAAAGGAATGCAGTTAAGCAGCAAGAAAGGAAAACATGAAATTAATATATTTCCCTTGTTGTTTTAACAATGCCTGTTTACTGTAGAAGAAGAAAGGTCTTCAGATTAAGAAGTCTCACTTGTGAATTAGGAAAAGGCCTCCATCACATCCATTGGCTTTTGCCAGGATATATTGTTATATTTTGCCTGAACCCTTCTGCTATGAAAGAGCCGCTGTCTTAAGTGAAAAAATACTACAACATTTCAGTTTCCAACCTACAGAAGTTTTATTGTTTCTGTGAAATCGTTGCTTTGGTCTCTGCCAGACACTTGAGTTGCCTGAACACCTGATGCCTGCACTTGCAATCTCTCTCCCTGCAGAGATCTGGCAGAGGTCCCTCATCTGCTGAAGCCACTGGAGCTCCACACTGATGCAAGAGGAGCATCTTTGCCTTTGGAGAGGGAGCTCTGCTCACTGTGCATCCAATGAAAATTTTTATTTTGTTGAGTCAGCTCAAAGCACAAAGTGCTTGTTAGTTTTCCCATCCAGTGTTGGACCTCACTCAACAAATAATGAATCGTGGGTGTGTTGTTCTTCCATCCTTTTTCACCTTTACCACTTGCTAATTTTGGAACTTGCAGTTTATAATTACAGCACTGAGCCAGGGCTCTTGGCTTGGGAAATGAGGATGTTTTAAAGGGAAGCTTAATAGCTGCATCTTGGTTGAATACGCTGTGAAGAGCTGAGTCTGACCTACATTAAAAGCTTAGAGAACTTTTCATTTGGCAAATGAATAGAGGGCCCTAACACTGAGGGGAAAAGCACATATTAATTTCTCTCTAAACCATTGGGATCCACAGAAATAGAAACGGAAGGGGTTTTGTGGGACCCCTCAATGCTTGTTTGAGGATGTTATGGGGCAGTGCACTTTGTCAGGGTTTGTGTCAGTGCCTGCTGCAGTAACCTGCTGTAAACTGGACTAAGCAGACAATTTGCTTTGCCCTAAAACATCTGCTGAAGGCCAGCAAATTAAAGGCCACTTTTATGTTACATGTTTAATTAGTTGTTAAGTAATATAGGTAAAAGAACAGCTGATTAAGTTATTTGCAAGATTTTTCTGATGCTGCATCAGAGACTTCTGTCTTTTAAGCAGAGGACATTCTTGACACCCTGATTCAGAGTCTGCATCTCTTCTCATGAAGAAGGGAAGTTTTGATAAGGGGGAAGACAATTTGAGAATAATTTACTTTCTTGAGGCTGCACCTATAATCAAAGGAGGATATCAGCTATTGCAAAATCCCGAACATGGGGAATTTTACTCCAGAGGAAGTCAGTGATCAGGGTTCTTCTCTCTTTTTCTTGGGTTATTAAATATTCCCTCAGGGTAAAACATTTGTCTGATGATTTTCCACCGACTGATACTTAGCTCTGGGAAAGGACAAACTCATTTTACCAAAATTGCCTCTGGATTATGGTGTTGCATACCCCATTGCTGGGGATATGGCCTACTGCAGAAAACACTACAATTCACTTATAGTGGTGAATGCATTATTTGTGAAATAAAATTGCCTTATTAGGTTATTTAGCCTTCTTGGATCTTTAGAGATTCATTAAACAAAGTGATTCCCTGTTACCTGAATAAAAAGGAATTAATGAAAGAGCAGAGTTATCAGAAAGGTCAGAAATGAAATTATTATGAGGTATCCTGATGTCAGCAGAGAGTTCAAAAACATTTACATTTGTCATCTGGCTTGTCACCTTTGATAAGTCCTTTCTTTACTCCCTCTGCTTTCCTTATTTCATCCATGGCATCCCCTTCAATTTCTCCCTACCTTGCTCACATTAGCTTATTCCTCCCAAGCACAAAACAGGGAAATGGATGTTTCTGACTACTTACTAAACTGAAAAATAAAACTCTGTATTCAACTGGAATAAGAATATTTTGGTCCTTCATCTAAAAGGGGTAAAAAGAGAAGCCCAAAAAATCCACAACATATTTTCAGTCTTAACACTACTTGTCAGTCTATTGTACATGATACTTCTTGGGGTTCTCTTTGTTTTTCCCTTAAAGAGTTGGTAATTTATAAAATAAAATTCCAAAACTGTGAAACCTAAAAGAATATTTCCTTTTGCAATTCTTAGGTATTTTGATATGTTATAATGGAATCCTTCCTTGAAATATATTTTGCATAATAAGACTTAAAATGCTTCTCAGTGTAACTTGAATTCATGAAAATATGAAGTTTTTGGTGAATTTACTGTCCATAGAAAATTTGTGGCCATGCCTACATACAAATGAGTAAAAATATACTCTTACTCCTATTGGTGTTGTATGTTTTGCTTAAAATTTACACTGTTTTGTTAAAACAATTTCAAAATACATTCTGATTTCAATAAATACCTCTAGTGCTTCTGATGAACAGTGCATTGTCTGGAATCAAATTTGAAATTTGAAACCTTTGGATTTAGCTGGGACATTCAAATTAATTCAATGTTAGATTTATCTATTTATCTCATAGAAGTTCCTTCCATCTCTTTAAATTTCTCATTTAAAGCCTGTAAAATAACAAAGTTGATAATCCTGCAAAATCTCTGCTTTATTGAATAGAAGAAATACTTCCAGCCTGCTTGCTCTCTTGAGGGTTTGTTTCATGGCAGATTTCAGTGTCAGCTCAAATTTGCCATTGAACATAAATGCCATTCACCATGTGGCTCTACACCTGGGTTTTATTTGTCTGAGTTCTGATGGTGCAGCTCATTGTTTCAGAGGAGTGAAAATACCACCTGAAAAGTCATGTGTATCTCAGTTGTGCATGTCTTAGGGTTGTCAAGGAAACCACCCCAGGACTCCTGGCTCCAGACTTCATCTCAATAAGTGATGGAAACACCACAGGTATTGGCCAGGCAGGCACCTCCCAGCGGGTGCTATTTTGGGAGCAAGTCAATGGATGAGATTCTCTTCTCCCAGCAGCTCTGAAGCTGTGTGAGATTTTGCCTTTGTCTCCCCACAGCTCTCTGTCAGTTTCTCTGGCAGAGAGCCATCCTAGAGGTGAGGCTGTTAGACAGTGCTCTCAAGGTACAAAAAAGCCTCCAAAGCACTGTGGTAAACCTGTCTCGAACTTTCCTAAAGTCTGGAGTGAGGACTAAAAGTTATCAGGAGAAGAAGATGGTAGCCTTTGATTCAGATGAACACTTTTTCTCTTCATGTACCAAAACTCTCCATAAGTGTTTACATTTACAGCCTTAAACCAAAAATAAAACTGCACATTTGTAATGGATTTGTAATTAATTTAGTCATTATATATCCCCAAGATGTTGATTGAGATCTCTGGTCCTGGGAATGGCAGAACACTGTGGTTATGGCTCTGAGGTCATCTGTGAGGGCTACAGGCTGTCACCCAGACTGAGGGTCAAAGTGCCCCTGCTACCAGCCTGTTCCCAAACTGAGTTTGTCCAGAAAGCATCCAGAAGTGCTTTATTTTCATGAAGGGGAAAGTAAAGCTTTTGGGGTCACTGGGGGATGTTCATAGGAAATGACAGAGCATGCTGGAAGAAGGTTACCTGAATGCCAAGGGGAGAAAATAGGACAGGAAAATGAGGAAGACAGATGGTAGGAAGAGAAGTAAAACTGTGATGCACAGCTGAAATGGATTTGTAAAACAGGGATTGTTAACCTGGG
This sequence comes from Camarhynchus parvulus, assembly GCF_901933205.1. Taxonomy (NCBI): domain Eukaryota; kingdom Metazoa; phylum Chordata; class Aves; order Passeriformes; family Thraupidae; genus Camarhynchus; species Camarhynchus parvulus. Next base: position 9,257 of record NW_022148379.1, read on the forward strand.
GAGTGGGAATGAAAGAACCGTAAGAAATGTCACACGGGGGAGAAATGCTTGTGAACAATTGGAAAGCCAAGAACAGGGAATTTGTGGTAAAAAATGGAATGGCCTGCACCATCACAGGACTGCGTGGTGTTTCAGTTTGTGAGGGCAAATGCTGAGGTAACTCAGAGGGGACAGCAAGAACTTCAGAGAGGAGGAATGGGATTTCCTGGCATCATCTGTAGGGCAGGGAATCAACATTTTAGGGGTAAAGATGAGGAGTTTTATTTCCACTGGACGGTGGTAATCGGTGCAGGACATATAGCGGACATTTCTGGCGGGAAAATCTGAGCGGATCTCTAGGAGGGATACTTGGGTTTGAGAAAAGGCAGGAAAAGTCTGAGGTAACTTGGAAAGGTTGGGATGAGAAAATTTTGTGGTGAAACCTGAGGTAATTTAAAAAGGCTGGAAAGAAAATTTTAAAGATAAAACCTCTGGTAATCCACAGGGGAGTAAATGAATATTTTTGAGACGAATTTTCAGGTAATTTGTACGGGACAAATAAGGAACATTTGTGAGGGAAAATCTGAGGCGAATCAGTAGGGGGGGAAAAGGACATATTGGAGATAAAACCCAAGATAATCATTAGGTGGAATTTTGGGTCTTAAATCAGAAGTAGTATATAGATGTAGATGAAGACATTATGAAGGGAAAATATGAGGTAATCTCAATAGAAGAGAACATTTGGGAAAGAAAAATCTGAGGTAATGTGTAAGGAGCAGAAAGAATACTCAGCGACAGATGAGTGACCCTAGTGATGATGAGGAGGTGTGAGGGGTCCCTGAGGGCAGGGCCATGAGGGCGGTGTTGCTGAGGGGCATCACAGGCCTCAGATCCCCTCAGAGCTGGGGAGGGGGAACTCGAAACCGCCGTGGCCGCTCGTGGCGGTGCGCGCGCGCCCCTCAGACTTGAGGGGAGGAACTCGAAACCGCTGCGACCGTTAGGCGGCGCGCTCGCCCCTCAGGTCCCCTCACGCTGAGGGCGGGAACTCGAAGCCGCTGTGGCCGCCGCTCCCGGCGAGGCTTCGGGCGGGGGTGAGACCCCCGGGCCGGGAGGCGCCCTCGGGCAGCCCCTGGCGTGAGGCAGAGGAGGAATGGACGGCCTTCCCGCGTCGTCTGCACGGTGTTTCGGTTTGCGGGAGGAAGAGATGAGGTAAGTCAGAGGGGAGAAAAAAACTTGATGGGGGCGGAGTGCTGGAACTCCCTGGCATCACCTGGAGAGCACGGAATGAATATTTTGGGGTAAAATTGAGGAGTGTGGGAAGAAAAGCTGCAGTAATCTGTGGCGATCATGTAGTGGACATTTTTTGGAAGAAAAACCTTTCTCTAGGCGAGAAAATTGGTTTTGGGGAAAAGTCTGAGGTAATTTGGGGAGGTTAGGCAGAGAAAATTTTGTGATAACTCCTGAGATCATTTTTAATGGCCAGAAGGACCATTTTGGGGGGTAAAATGTAAGGTAATCTGCAAATCTGACAGAATATTTTGGAAAGAAATCCTGAGGTAATCCGTAACGACCACAGTGAGCCCTGAGGGAGAGGTGCCTCTCCAGGTGATGCTGAGGGCACGTGAGGGTGGCTGAGGGAATATGAGTGTTCGTGAGGGGAAGCTGGGTAAGAATCCAAAGCTCTGCAGTCAGATGGCTGCAGAGCAGGTGTTTGTATATTCAGAGCTGGGAGTGAGGTGAATCTAATCTCTCTGCCAAACCTCACTCAATGATGTTTTGCCTTCAATTTCATTCTAAATTGTAAAGTCCCGCTTCCAAGGTATTATTAACATACTCATATTTGTGTAAAGCTGTGTCATGGTTCTGTGAGAGTTTGTTGATTTCACACGCGCGTCAGTTTCTTCTGTGGGATCCAAAGTCTACTGGTGGTCATTGATGAAGACTTCTGTAGTCTTCCTTATATTTGAACTTTTTACCTCTGTCTTCAGGACATGTTTGTTGCTTCTTGGGGTTTTTTCTGTCTGTTATGTGTTTCGGTAATTTTGCAGTTTGCAAGATTTATTACAATTTGCTGTTGTGCTCCGGATGGTGCTTGCTATGTCACTGGCTTAGCTGTTTTGCTTGTTTCGCCTGCACATCTTGGTACAATATTACTTGTTCCCATTACTTGATACAATATAACGTGTAGCCTTTTGTTACATACTGTTTAGGATTCAGATGTTGCTTGTGTTTCTCTGAGGGGGAATATGAGAGTCGTTTGAGGGGAGGCAGGTGCCCCGTGTTTTTGAGGGGACATGAGGGTCAAGGAAGGGATGGCAAATGCCCCGCGTCTTGCTGTGAGGGCGTGGGGGTTACTGAAGGAGTGGTGTGTGCCCTGCATGTTGCTGAGGGGACACAAAGGTGATTTGAGGGGGAGGCAGGTGCCTCGGGTGTGGCTGAGGACCTGTGAGAGAGACATGCGGTGTAGCCTGCATGTAGCTGAGGCGGTGGCAGATGCCGAGCGTGCCCCTGAGGGGCTGTGAGGATCTCTGAGGGGGGGATGCGGGTTTGCCGGGTGTTTCTGCGGGCACGGGAGAGTCCCTGATGAGGATCCGGTTGCGCCGTAAGGAACGTCCCTCCCTGAGGGTCGGGAGGCGTGGGCGTGTTCCCGTCGTGCGGCCGCCGCCTCCCGATCGGCACCGCGGGGCGCAATCCTGCACATGCGCAGTGGCCCTGCCCCGCCCGTTTCTGCCAGCCGCAGAGGCGGGAACTCGAACCCGGCGTGTCCGCCCGCAGCGGCGGCCTCGCAGCCCGGCCCCCTGGGCCCCGCGGGCGGGAACTTGAAGCCGCTGTGTCCGCCGCTCTCGGCGGGTGGCCGGGCGGGGAGGCGCGGGCCGGAGGCGCCCTCGAGCCGCCCTCGGGTGAGACGGAGGAGGAATGGACGGCCGGTCTGCATAATGTTTCAGTTTGCCAGGGGTAGGGATGAGGTAACTCATAGGGGCAGCAAGAACTGCAGAGGGGACCAATGCTGGAATTTCCTGGCTTCACCTATGGGGCAAGGAGTGAACATTCTTGTGTAAAATTGAGTAGTGTGGGAACAAAAGCTGCGGTAATCTATGGAGGTCATAGAGCAGACTTTTTTTGCAAGAAAATTACAGGGAATCTCTAGGAAAGAAAATGGCTTTTGGGGAAAAGTCTGAGTTATTTTAGGGAGGTGGGGCAGAGAAAATTTTGTGATAAAACCAGAGGTAATTTAAAGGGCCAGAACAAACATTTTTGATTTGAAATCTTAGTTAATCTGCAATGGAATGAATGAAAGTAAAAATGGAATTTTTATGGTATATTTGAGAGCAAAATCTGTGTTAATCTGTAGGAGATATTTTGGAGGGAAAATCTGAAGAAGTGTATGGGGGAGAGAACAAACATTTTGGGATAAAATCTTAGGTGACGTATAGGACACGGCTAGGGGATGATGTGGAGGGAAAATCAGAGGCTCTCTTTGGGGGCGCGAAAGCGACTTTCTAGTCAGAAAACCTAAGGTAACCTAGCTAAAACAAATTAGCGCTTTCCAGACGGGTGAATTTGGGGTAATTTAGAGAGGACTAATGAGCACATTTGAGGGAGAGTCTGTTGTAACACAGCAGTAGGAGGCAGAATCTCTGATAGACGATCTGGGATAATTTAAAAGGGAAAGAGGTGACATTTTTAGCTAAAAGCCTCAGAGTCTTTAGTAGGGTATTGTCCTGGGAACAGTGGGAGCTGCAGACAAAATCTCTTACAAAAGCCTTCCTGATGAGTCCTGAGGTGCAAAATACTGCCCCAGTGCTTTCTGAACTCCTCACAGAGGGACCTGGGTGAGGGTAATACAGTCCTACCATCTGACTGGGTCACAGGTTTATGCCTAAAAGATTTAATAGATGTCAGTGAAGCTACTTAAATATTCTTCCTCACAATAAAGGATTACAAGCCACATCTCTTCACGTAAACTCATATAATTTATTAAGATAGAAACTACTTAAAAGTATCTTCATAAGAAATGTTTACTACACCATAAAGACGCAATTCAAACTGGTGTAGTAAAGTGCCCTATCTGAAAGGAGCACTGCTTATATTAAAGCCACAAAAGAAATCCTAATCAATGAAAATTAATGTAGCACAGCAATGCCAAAAAGGGAGGAAAAATCTCATCTACTACTAGATGAGAGGGAGCTGAGGGGTGTCTACAGTCAGAGAGGAATCATTACACAGAGCACTCTAAAAACGACTATCTTCAAAAACAAACTCCTGGTAATTCTGGCTGCCTTACTTGAAGTTCAGCCTGGGGGCTGTTGGGTGGCGGTTCCCTGCAGGCACAGGGTCTGGATCTTCTCAGGCCTGAGCGTGTCGTCGTGCATTGGCAGAAGCCGTGGGACCACGAGGCAAGAGCGGCAGCGTCTTCAAGCTCGAGAGCGGAACGGCGAGGCAAGAGCCGGCGTGGAGATGAAGAGGGCACGCGAGGGGCCCTCTGGGCAAAGGGCTTTTCCAGGCCAGGGCACCTTCAGGGTGCCGCGGCTGTGTTTGCGCTGGGCGACCTCCCTGCGTGCAGGGCTGGTCCTTGCTGTGCTTGGGCCTTTTGCCCTTGTGCTCCTTTGGCTGCCCGGAGAGAGGGGCGACCCCGTAAAGGAGGGTGAGAGCCCCTGTCTCCGCACCGCAGGGGAGAAACGGAGCTCTCCCGGCCCCCAGCCCAGCTACCCTGTAAGCAGGGCAGGGCTTTTCCCCAGCCCCGGCAGCTTTCTGCCTGCTGCTGGCCCCTGGCCAGCGTGACCCCCTGTACTCGGGGCGTGTCACAGCCCGTGTCCCTGGTGCCAGTCCTGAAGCGCTTCAGCCCGTCGAGGCCCCTGTTGCCTCCTCTCAGTGCACGGGCAGGTCTGACGCTTTCCTCACCCGGTCAGTATTAGCAATGGCTCCCTAGGACTAGGTGGCTGCACAGAGCTTGCTCCCTCTCCTGGGACTGTCTCCCCCTCCCCTGTCTCCCCCTCCCCTGTCTCCCCCTTAGCTGGTGTGAGTGAGGAAGTGTGCTTGTGCTTTTAGCAACAGAGGCAGTGTAGCTTAGACTTCCCAGGAGGGAAAGAGGGGCTCTGTGCAGCCACAGGCGGGTGCCCAAAAGGCACGGGTGGAGAAAGCCTCCGGCCTTGCCCCTGCTTGCTGAGGACGGTGCGAAGCCGCTTAGCGGCAGCGTGGGCAGCATGACCCGCCTGTAGGCAGGGCCAGGGCGTGCGCCCATGCTGCCGGTGGCGCTGGTGAGCTGCCAGCGTGCGGGCCCTGTACTCGGGGCCCGTGTCAGGACCTTGGCGGCACCCTTTGTCCCCAGGAGCAGCCCCAGCCAGGTCCCTGTAAGCAGGGCGCTGGGGAGGCTCCTTTAGCCAGGCAACAGGAACGAGCGTTCCCGGGCCCTTGCCAGGGGGCAGCTTGCAGAAGTGCTGCGCCGCAGGGCGCGCTCCCCGCTGGCCCTGCTTGGGGCCGGCGCCACATGGCCGGTGGCCTCCTAGAGGAGGCTCGCCCGGCTCTGCAGACGGCCGTGTTGCCGCGCTGCGCTGCGGCCGGGCTCCGGCCTGTCCCTAAGTGGGGCGCAGGCCGGAGCCTGTGCTCCGTATGCTTGTTGGGGGGTGCCGGGCAGCAGGGGGCGGCCCCGTAAGTGGGGTTCCGTGCGTCCCCTGGCCTCGGCGGGCGGTTGGAGGGACCCCCTGTAATCAGGCGGGTGTCCCTGGCCCCGGTCTCTCAGAGGCGTGGGGCCAGGAGTCATGGGGCCAGGCGTGTGCCCTCCCTGTCCTCGGGGCTGGGCTGGCGGCCCCTCGGCTTGAGGCCGTGAGCTGGACTGCCTGACTCTAGAGTCAGGTTCCTGTTGCCTTGGGGGAAGGCCGAGCTCTGTGGCTCCCTGGGTGTGGACCGGCCTGTAAGCAGGCTGCGGGTCTGGGAGCCTTTGTGCTCCCTTCAGCTGGCAGCCTGTGTGGGGCGCCGCCCGTTAGTGGGGAGCGCCCCGCAACTGGAGAGAAGGAGCCTCCACAGGCCTCGGGGACCAGAGCCGCCCTGTAAGTGGGGGCCAGTGCTCTGGAGTCCCGGGCACTTTTTAGTCCAGGCAGCGGCTTGAGCCCCCTGTAAGCAGGGCTGCAGCCTCTTGGCCGCTGCCTTGCGTGCCCAGCTTCATTTGCCCAGAGGGCCCGGCTCCCAGCACGGCGTGGGACTGCGCCGGACGTCGCGACGGTGAGTCAAGCTGCAGTTGGAGGCTTTTGGGCAGCTGGGGGGCTGCGTGGGTGGTGGCATGAGGATCTGGCTGTGGGGCTGTTGGGTGGCTGTTCCCTTTGGGAACTGGAGCTCCTCAGGCCTGATTGTGTCCTCGTGGACGTTTGCAGAAGCCGTGGGACAAAGAAGCAAGAAGCGAGCGCAGGAGGCGGCCTCTTCGGGCTCAAGAGTGGAACGGCGAGGCAACAGCGAGCCGCAGGAGCGGCCTCTCTTCGGGCTCAAGAGTGGAACGGCGAGGCAACAGCGAGCTTCAGCGTCGGCGGCTTCGAGCCCAGCAGTGGAGCAGCAAGGTAAGAGCAGCAGCTTGGAGCTGATGTGCGAGGCTTTTGGGCAGCCGAAAGCATCTGTGGGTGGCTGGTTGGGGACGTCCCTGTTGGGCTGTTGGGTGGCGGTTCCCTGCAGGCACAGGGTCTGGATCTTCTCAGGCCTGAGCGTGTCGTCGTGCATTGGCAGAAGCCGTGGGACCACGAGGCAAGAGCGGCAGCGTCTTCGAGCTGAGAGCGGAACGGCGAGGCAAGAGCGGCGTGGAGATGAAGAGGGGCGCGAGGGGCCCTCTGGGCAAAGGCTTTTCAGGCCAGGGCACCTTCAGGGTGCCGCGGCTGTGTTTCGCGCTGGGCGACCTCCCTGCGTGCAGGGCTGGTCCTTGCTGTGCTTGGGCCTTTTGCCCTTGTGCTCCTTTGGCTGCCCGGAGAGAGGGGCGACCCCGTAAAGGAGGGTGAGAGCCCCTGTCTCCGCACCGCAGGGGAGAAACGGAGCTCTCCCGGCCCCCAGCCCAGCTACCCTGTAAGCAGGGCAGGGCTTTTCCCCAGCCCCGGCAGCTTTCTGCCTGCTGCTGGCCCCTGGCCAGCGTGACCCCCTGTACTCGGGGCGTGTCACAGCCCGTGTCCCTGGTGCCAGTCCTGGAGCGCTTCAGCCCGTGGGGCCCCTGTTGCCTCCTCTCAGTGCACGGGCAGGTCTGACGCTTTCCTCACCCGGTCAGTATTAGCAATGGCTCCCTAGGACTAGGTGGCTGCACAGAGCTTGCTCCCTCTCCTGGGACTGTCTCCCCCTCCCTGTCTCCCCCTCCCCTGTCTCCCCCTTAGCTGGTGTGAGTGAGGAAGTGTGCTTGTGCTTTTAGCAACAGAGGCAGTGTAGCTTAGACTTCCCAGGAGGGAAAGAGGGCTCTGTGCAGCCACAGGCGGGTGCCCAAAAGGCACGGGTGGAGAAAGCCTCGGCCTTGCCCCTGCTTGCTGAGGACGGTGCGAAGCCGCTTAGCGGCAGCGTGGGCAGCATGGCCCGCCTGTAGGCAGGGCCAGGGCGTGCGCCCACGCTGCCGGTGGTGCTGGTGAGCTGCCAGCGTGCGGGCCCTGTACTCGGGGCCCGTGTCAGGACCTTGGCGGCACCCTTTGTCCCCAGGAGCAGCCCCAACCAGGTCCCTGTAAGCAGGGCGCTGGGGAGGCTCCTTTAGTCAGGCAACAGGAACGAGCGCTCCCGGGCCCTTGCCAGGGGCAGCTTGCAGAAGTGCTGCGCCGCAGGGCGCGCTCCCGCCTTTGGCCCTGCTTGGGGCGGCGCCACATGGCCGGTGGCCTCCTAGAGGAGGCTCGCCCGGCTCTGCAGACGGCCGTGTTGCCGCGCTGCGCTGCGGCCGGGCTCCGGCCTGTCCCTAAGTGGGGCGCAGGCGGAGCCCGTGCTCCGTATGCTTGTTGGGGGGTGCCGGGCAGCAGGGGCGGCCCCGTAAGTGGGGGGTTCCGTGCGTCCCCTGGCCTCGGCGGGCGGTTGGAGGGACCCCCTGTAATCAGGCGGGTGTCCCTGGCCCCGGTCTCTCAGAGGCGTGGGGCCAGGAGTCATGGGGCCAGGCGTGTGCCCTCCCTGTCCTCGGGGCTGGGCTGGCGGCCCCTCGGCTTGAGGCCGTGAGCTGGACTGCCTGACTCTAGAGTCAGGTTCCTGTTGCCTTGGGGGAAGGCCGAGCTCTGTGGCTCCCTGGGTGTGGACCGGCCTGTAAGCAGGCTGCGGGTCTGGGAGCCTTTGTGCTCCCTTCAGCTGGCAGCCTGTGTGGGGCGCCCGCCCCGTTAGTGGGGAGCGCCCCGCAACTGGAGAGAAGGAGCCTCCACAGGCCTCGGGGACCAGAGCCGCCCTGTAAGTGGGGGCCAGTGCTCTGGAGTCCCGGGCACTTTTTAGTCCAGGCAGCGGCTTGAGCCCCCTGTAAGCAGGGCTGCAGCCTCTTGGCCGCTGCCTTGCGTGCCCAGCTTCATTTGCCCAGAGGGCCCGGCTCCCAGCACGGCGTGGGACTGCGCCGGACGTCGCGACGGTGAGTCAAGCTGCAGTTGGAGGCTTTTGGGCAGCTGGGGGGCTGCGTGGGTGGTGGCATGAGGATCTGGCTGTGGGGCTGTTGGGTGGCTGTTCCCTTTGGGAACTGGAGCTCCTCAGGCCTGACTGTGTCCTCGTGGACGTTTGCAGAAGCCGTGGGACAAAGAAGCAAGAGCGAGCCGCAGGAGCGGCCTCTTCGGGCTCAAGAGTGGAACGGCGAGGCAACAGCGAAGCCGCAGGAGCGGCCTCTTCGGGCTCAAGAGTGGAACGGCGAGGCAACGCGAGGCAACAGCGAGCTTCAGCGTACGGCGGCTTCAGCGTCGGCGGCTTCGAGCCCAGCAGTGGAGCAGCAAGGTAAGAGCAGCAGCTTGGAGCTGATGTGCGAGGCTTTTGGGCAGCCGAAAGCATCTGTGGGTGGCTGGTTGGGGACGTCCCTGTTGGGCTGTTGGGTGGCGGTTCCCTGCAGGCACAGGGTCTGGATCTTCTCAGGCCTGAGCGTGTCGTCGTGCATTGGCAGAAGCCGTGGGACCACGAGGCAAGAGCGGCAGCGTCTTCAAGCTCGAGAGCGGAACGGCGAGGCAAGAGCCGGCGTGGAGATGAAGAGGGACGCGAGGGGCCCTCTGGGCAAAGGGCTTTTCCAGGCCAGGGCACCTTCAGGGTGCCGCGGCTGTGTTTGCGCTGGGCGACCTCCCTGCGTGCAGGGCTGGTCCTTGCTGTGCTTGGGCCTTTTGCCCTTGTGCTCCTTTGGCTGCCCGGAGAGAGGGGCGACCCCGTAAAGGAGGGTGAGAGCCCCTGTCTCCGCACCGCAGGGGAAAGCGAGCTCTCCGGCCCCCAGCCCAGCTACCCTGTAAGCAGGGCAGGGCTTTTCCCCAGCCCCGGCAGCTTTCTGCCTGCTGCTGGCCCCTGGCCAGCGTGACCCCCTGTACTCGGGGCGTGTCACAGCCCGTGTCCCTGGTGCCAGTCCTGAAGCGCTTCAGCCCGTCGAGGCCCCTGTTGCCTCCTCTCAGTGCACGGGCAGGTCTGACGCTTTCCTCACCCGGTCAGTATTAGCAATGGCTCCCTAGGACTAGGTGGCTGCACAGAGCTTGCTCCCTCTCCTGGGACTGTCTCCCCCTCCCCTGTCTCCCCCTCCCCTGTCTCCCCCTTAGCTGGTGTGAGTGAGGAAGTGTGCTTGTGCTTTTAGCAACAGAGGCAGTGTAGCTTAGACTTCCCAGGAGGGAAAGAGGAGCTCTGTGCAGCCACAGGCGGGTGCCCAAAAGGCACGGGTGGAGAAAGCCTCCGGCCTTGCCCCTGCTTGCTGAGGACGGTGCGAAGCCGCTTAGCGGCAGCGTGGGCAGCATGACCCGCCTGTAGGCAGGGCCAGGGCGTGCGCCCACGCTGCCGGTGGCGCTGGTGAGCTGCCAGCGTGCGGGCCCTGTACTCGGGGCCCGTGTCAGGACCTTGGCGGCACCCTTTGTCCCCAGGAGCAGCCCCAGCCAGGTCCCTGTAAGCAGGGCGCTGGGGAGGCTCCTTTAGTCAGGCAACAGGAACGAGCGCTCCCGGGCCCTTGCCAGGGGGCAGCTTGCAGAAGTGCTGCGCCGCAGGGCGCGCTCCCGCCTTTGGCCCTGCTTTGGGCCGGCGCCACATGGCCGGTGGCCTCCTAGAGGAGGCTCGCCCGGCTCTGCAGACGGCCGTGTTGCCGCGCTGCGCTGCGGCCGGGCTCCGGCCTGTCCCTAAGTGGGGCGCAGGCCGGAGCCCGTGCTCCGTATGCTTGTTGGGGGGTGCCGGGCAGCAGGGGGCGGCCCCGTAAGTGGGGTTCCGTGCGTCCCCTGGCCTCGGCGGGCGGTTGGAGGGACCCCCTGTAATCAGGCGGGTGTCCCTGGCCCCGGTCTCTCAGAGGCGTGGGGCCAGGAGTCATGGGGCCAGGCGTGTGCCCTCCCTGTCCTCGGGGCTGGGCTGGCGGCCCCTCGGCTTGAGGCCGTGAGCTGGACTGCCTGACTCTAGAGTCAGGTTCCTGTTGCCTTGGGGGAAGGCCGAGCTCTGTGGCTCCCTGGGTGTGGACCGGCCTGTAAGCAGGCTGCGGGTCTGGGAGCCTTTGTGCTCCCTTCAGCTGGCAGCCTGTGTGGGGCGCCCGCCCCGTTAGTGGGGAGCGCCCCGCAACTGGAGAGAAGGAGCCTCCACAGGCCTCGGGGACCAGAGCCGCCCTGTAAGTGGGGGCCAGTGCTCTGGAGTCCCGGGCACTTTTTAGTCCAGGCAGCGGCTTGAGCCCCCTGTAAGCAGGGCTGCAGCCTCTTGGCCGCTGCCTTGCGTGCCCAGCTTCATTTGCCCAGAGGGCCCGGCTCCCAGCACGGCGTGGGACTGCGCCGGACGTCGCGACGGTGAGTCAAGCTGCAGTTGGAGGCTTTTGGGCAGCTGGGGGGCTGCGTGGGTGGTGGCATGAGGATCTGGCCGTGGGGCTGTTGGGTGGCGGTTCCCTTTGGGAACTGGAGCTCCTCAGGCCTGATTGTGTCCTCGTGGACGTTTGCAGAAGCCGTGGGACAAAGAAGCAAGAGCGAGCCGCAGGAGCGGCCTCTTCGGGCTCAAGAGTGGAACGGCGAGGCAACAGCGAGCCGCAGGAGCGGCCTCTTCGGGCTCAAGAGTGGAACGGCGAGGCAACAGCGAGCTTCAGCGTCGGCGGCTTCGAGCCCAGCAGTGGAGCAGCAAGGTAAGAGCAGCAGCTTGGAGCTGATGTGCGAGGCTTTTGGGCAGCCGAAAGCATCTGTGGGTGGCTGGTTGGGGACGTCCCTGTGGGGCTGTTGGGTGGCGGTTCCCTGCAGGCACAGGGTCTGGAGCTTCTCAGGCCTGAGTGTGTCGTCGTGCATTGGCAGAAGCCGTGGGACCACGAGGCAAGAGCGGCAGCGTCTTCGAGCTGAGAGCGGAACGGCGAGGCAAGAGCCGGCGTGGAGATGAAGAGGGACGCGAGGGGCCCTCTGGGCAAAGGGCTTTTCCAGGCCAGGGCACCTTCAGGGTGCCGCGGCTGTGTTTGCGCTGGGCGACCTCCCTGCGTGCAGGGCTGGTCCTTGCTGTGCTTGGGCCTTTTGCCCTTGTGCTCCTTTGGCTGCCCGGAGAGAGGGGCGACCCCGTAAAGGAGGGTGAGAGCCCCTGTCTCCGCACCGCAGGGGAAACGGAGCTCTCCGGCCCCCCGCCCAGCTACCCTGTAAGCAGGGCAGGGCTTTTCCCCAGCCCCGGCAGCTTTCTGCCTGCTGCTGGCCCCTGGCCAGCGTGACCCCCTGTACTCGGGGCGTGTCACAGCCCGTGTCCCTGGTGCCAGTCCTGAAGCGCTTCAGCCCGTCGAGGCCCCTGTTGCCTCCTCTCAGTGCACGGGCAGGTCTGACGCTTTCCTCACCCGGTCAGTATTAGCAATGGCTCCCTAGGACTAGGTGGCTGCACAGAGCTTGCTCCCTCTCCTGGGACTGTCTCCCCCTCCCCTGTCTCCCCCTCCCCTGTCTCCCCCTTAGCTGGTGTGAGTGAGGAAGTGTGCTTGTGCTTTAGCAACAGAGGCAGTGTAGCTTAGACTTCCCAGGAGGGAAAGAGGGCTCTGTGCAGCCACAGGCGGGGTGCCCAAAAGGCACGGGTGGAGAAAGCCTCCGGCCTTGCCCCTGCTTGCTGAGGACGGTGCGAAGCCGCTTAGCGGCAGCGTGGGCAGCATGACCCGCCTGTAGGCAGGGCCAGGGCGTGCGCCCATGCTGCCGGTGGCGCTGGTGAGCTGCCAGCGTGCGGGCCCTGTACTCGGGGCCCGTGTCAGGACCTTGGCGGCACCCTTTGTCCCCAGGAGCAGCCCCAGCCAGGTCCCTGAAGAAAAAAAAGGGGGGGGAGGGAGCGCTGGAGAGAGAAAAAAAAAAAGGAAGGAAATGGGGTTGGGGGAAGGCGGGGGGCAACGCGGGGTGCTTTTTGTGCGTTTTGGGGGGGGGGCAAAAAAATTTCTTTTTTTTTTTTAAATTAAAAAAATAATGAAAAGTGGTAAAAAAAAGTTTTTTTATAAAAATTTTTAGGATGTGTAAAAAATCCAGGGTACTGTAACTGCTGTTAAATATAATTTATCTCTTACAGTTTATATTAATGTATCATTTGTCTTGGTTGTGGCTCAACTAAGCAAGGATTTTATTTTTATTATTTTTTATTTGTTTATTTTTAGTTTGAATTTGGTGAAGATGATTTTTTCACGTTTGTCCGTGGCTGCGTAGGCCTTTCCCATATGATGGGCTGTTCATTAACAAAATGTCCTTGTGTTATTCAAGCCCGGGAGCAGACCATTAATCTGCCTTGGTATTTGAGGCCAGATGATCTTCCCTTTCTCTCCATTCTCTTTCTGCTTGCTTTTTTTTTATCTTTTTCTTTCTCCCATCATGAAATTTGGACTTTTCTTGAGCAATGAGTGCTAAATAAAAAGGTGAGAGAGAGAAAATTGATTTAAGGTGAGATATGTGACAACTGCTTTGAAGCAAAAATTCAAACTCCCTGTTGTGATTAAGGATGAGTTTAATTTTAAAATTATTGAGATGCTGTTGTTTCTGCAAGAGAATTATGCTTTCATTTTTTGATTTGTATCTTGATATGACTTCTCACAGGCTGGCTGGGACTGGAAGGGAAGCAGGGATTGCTTTGTGCTTCTCTCCTGCCGAGGATCCACCTGGAACAGCAACGAAATCCAAACTCACAGAGATTCAGGCCTTGGGACAGAGGAAAATCTAAACCAAGCATCCCTCAGCTGTTCCTGCATGGAGAGCAAGGCAAGCACTGCACTTCAGGAATGGAGGAAAGCTGCACAGGAGGTATTTCATCATTCTGTTCCTAAATTCCACTTCCCAGTGTCCTCAGGGGAGAAGGATGGCCGTGTTAGAAGGAGAGGGAGCTGTAGAATTTCAGAGTATCCTAATTTCTGCCTCCCCTCACTCATCCTGGAGTTGCACTGCTCAGGCTTGGTGGGACAAGCCAAGTTCAGCCATGCAGATCCCAAAGTGCCCAAACTCCCCATCCCCATGGCACTGGACCCCATGCCCTCATGGTGATCACCTTAAAGGTGTGGCCTCAGAAGCAAGGGAGAGAGAAATATGGCACTGCAGAAAGTCTGAGAGCAGAATTAGGGTGTAAAGATCCCCCTTCCCTCATTCTAATTCAGTCAAAGAAGTAAAAGGATCCTTTTGGAAATAACTCAAAATATGGCTAACATTGAAGGAATAACCTTTCCTTTTGGCTGCATCACTGAGGTGCAGCGTTTGGGGGTTGTGGATTTTCAAGAGCTAGCTGATTTGCATAGGCACATAATTTCTTATAAGTGGAGCTGGCAGTGCTGCCAAGAGTTACAGTTGGCCAATAATTTCCCTGGTAAAATCCTGCTCCTGCTGGGGTAAATTATTTTTCAGTGCTCTGAAATTTCATGTGTCGAGCCTCTGTCTCAGTCAGTGAATACTTGCAGTTTCAGTTTACACTTATTGGTGTGGTTTCTTAACATGTATGAAAAAAAATAGAAAAGAAAAAAAAGAAGTCATCTATTCTCAAGATAATTGTGTCATGATGTCCCAGAAAAAGAATGGAGCTGGTGGGACTGGGGGAGGAGACTGACATTTCTGTAGCTCTAATTTTCTGACTCAGGCCAAAGCCTGGATGCTTTGAAATGCTCTACAGTTTAAAAAAAATCTCTAGAATTTAGTAAAATTAGGATAATAGACATCAATTTCTCAAAGCCATCTGCAAGGATTTGTTTTAAAACTCAGCCTCTGAAAGTGCCCAGGTTTAGGATGGCTCAGTTACAGTCCCAGACATGGAATGTCCTCCTTTAACTGATGCCTGCTCCAGAAAGATTTTTTTTATTCTTCTAATTGCAAGTGCTGGAAGGATGATTTTACAATGTTTTCTGTCTGTCAGTTCAGTAAATATGTGGTTTTATTTCTTACAGTTGCAAGACTCTAGAAGAGAGATTTTTTGCTCTTTGGGGTTGTAAAGGACACAGGTGGCTTTAGAGGGAAGGACAGAATTAAGAATATTGAAACAATCCTAACGGAGGGAATTTGCCCAATCCCACAATTTACCATGGATTAATACCTGTGGTCCTCTTAGTCCCAGCAGAATCTCATGGTTTATATCTGAAGTATTTTTTTCTATGCACAACAAGTGCAGAGGTACTTCCCCTAACAGAGTGGGAGAGGAGAAAGCCAATTGTTTTGGGAAAGGAACTTAGAATTATTTAATATAAGTTTTGTTGGGTTTTTTTAGCAATGAAAGCAAGAAGACCACAGTTTTAGGAGGTTTTATGGGAAGAAAAATGCTTGTCCTAAAGGGACTGCTGGAATGGTCAGCAGGGATGACCCAGTGTCTGCCCAAGGTCCCTTCAGCTGCTCACCTTGGACAGTGCCACCACTTTCCCTGTGAACCCTCCCATTCTTCCAGGAACCCTGGTGACAAATGGGTGTAAATCAGTGTCCTCTAAAGGAGAACAATGCCCGAAAACAGGCTCCAGGCACAGCTGAGCTTTACTGTGGCTGCTGCAAGGCATTGTTTCAGGGAACAGGAGAGCTGCTGTGCCCCACAGAAGCCAGCTCTGTTCTGAGCACAGCCTCGCTCTGGAGCTCACTGACAAATAACACTTTTTATGCTGCACATCTGGGGGAAGGGCTGCTTCCCCTGCTGGCCACATGCCTGCTAAATAAAGCCCAGAGGAAATTGGTTCTGCGTGCCGCTGTCAGAGAGGTGAACGCTCAGCAGTCACCTCTGGCCCCTTGAACTCCAGGGACTGGATGCTCCACGAGGTTGGCGAAGCCAAATCCTTGCTTTGCTCCAGAAGAGCCTTGGCCAGCCAGGTTATTCTTTAAAGGGATTAGCTAGCACAGCTTGGCAAATGAGTTATAGGGAACCAGAGTCCTACTTTCCTCCCCGTTCAAAGACAGAGGTTGGGAAAACGCAGAGTAATAAAAAAAAATAATTAAAAATAGAAATGTTAGAATGCAGATGCTAAACTGTAAAATTATAGAGAAATCGTATTTTTGAGTAAATTTATTTATCCACATAAAATGACCAGTGATCAACAGATTTTGGTGATGAAGGATCCAATTAATCAGACTCTTTTAAACCCCTTTTTTCACTCCTGGTGAAGTACCTGGGTGCTCTTGTCCTGTGACAAACCTGTTAGAGGTGGCTGCAAAGAGAGAGAAGTCTCATTTCAGTGTGATTTTGCAGGGCAGTGTTTGACCCTGCAGAATGTGCTCA